>NC_081554.1:29268826-29556465 GCF_963082655.1 Stomoxys calcitrans
TTATTGTCATTCATCAGTGGGCCTTTTATGGGCCCAAGACCCTTAATCGAGAGATCGGTCCATGTGACAGCTATATCCAAATCTGAACCGATCTAGAGCAAATTGAAGAGAGATGTCGAAAGCCCTAGCGCTACTCACATTCCATAACTTCGGCGACATCGGACAATAAATATATCCAAATCTGGACCGATCGAGGACAAATTGAAGCAGAACGTCGAGTGGCCTAACACAACTCACTGGCTCAAATTTCAGCATAATCGGATAATATTTGTGGCTTTTTATGGGCCAAAGACCTGAAATCGGCATATCGGTCTATATGTGGCTATATCTAGATATTATCCGATATAGTCAATCTTCAAACTTAACCTGTCTATGGACAAAACGAGAATCTGTGCAAAGTTTCTG
The DNA here is from genome assembly GCF_963082655.1 of Stomoxys calcitrans. NCBI lineage: Eukaryota > Metazoa > Arthropoda > Insecta > Diptera > Muscidae > Stomoxys > Stomoxys calcitrans. The sequence goes on from NC_081554.1 coordinate 29,269,232, forward strand.
ATCGAAATCTCTATTTTTAAAGACTGTAGCGTGATTTCAACAGACAGACGGACAGGCATGGTAGGATTGTCTTAGATCTTTACGACGATCAAGAATATATATACTCCGCAAACGGCACGACAAAATGAATATACCCCCATCATTCGGTGGTGGGTATAAAAAATTTAGAGATAAATTGCCTATAACTCAACGTGGACCCTGCTCCGTCTAGAATTGTTCATAAATTAGCACTTTTCTTATTATACCCACCACCATCATCGGATGGGGGTATACTAATCCAGCCAATCCGTTTGTAACACATAGAAATATTCGTCTAAGACCCCATATGTTGTATATATACTTGATCGTCGCGACGTTCGGAGTCGATCTAGACATCTCCGTCCGTCCGTTCATCTGTCGAAATCACGACAGCATAAAGCTAGCTTCCTAAAATTTTGCACAGGTACTTAATATTATCGTAGGTCTTTGAGGATTGCAAGTGGGCCATATCGGTTTAGACTAAGATATAGCTCCCACATAAACCGATCCCCCGATTTGACTTCTTGAGGCCCTAGAAACCACAAATTTTGTTCGATTTGGCTGAAATTTTGCATGCGGTGTTCTGTTTTGACTTTTAACAACTGTGTTCAGTGCGCTCTAAATCGGTCTATAACCTGATATAACTCCCATATAAACCGATGTCCCGATTTGACTTCTTGAGTCTCTGGAAGCCGCAATTTTTGTCTGATTTGGCTAAAAATATTCATTCGACCATAGGCCCAGTCCTCAAGAAATTGTGGACAGGAAGCGCATTATGGATGAAACGCTCTTCTAGGATTTGTTGGCCATTTCCGAGTGGGGTAGAATGAACAGAGTAGACTTTAACGCACAGAAGACGCAGTGCTGTTTCTTGTCTCACAAGCGATTCACCGGCCAACTTCATTCTTCGATATCTATCGACGGTATAGATATTGAGCAGTCAGATGTTTTTGATGTTCTGGGCATGAAGATGCAATGTGATGTCCGTTGGTCAAAACACATATTCGAAGTGTCCAAAGAATCATTCAAGTGTTTGGACTTTCTTAAGTGTCGCAGAAAGTATTTGACCTCTTCTGATCTTCTCAATATCAAACTACCTACATCAGGCCGAGGATGGAATATAACTCTCATATATGGGCAGAAGCTCCAAAATCATCCTTGGATCTACTTGACCCGGTTCAACGGAGAGCGATGGTGTTGCTTGGGGACAGTAGGGTATCCAACTCTATTGCTTCCCTTGAACATTGTCGGAATGTGGGTAGCGTTGTATTGCTCTATCGTTATTTTCATGGCGTGTGTTCCAGGCATATTCGTCATCTTATCCCTGACGATAGGATGTTCACCAGGAACTTACACCCCTTTGTAATTGATTGGCCAGTCGACCAAACCATGTATTACCGAGAAAATTAATTTTTCACCCGAACCATTCGTATATGGAATCGACTTCCGGCTAATGTCTTTCCCACCGACATTGCAAATGCAAATTTTGCCCATGAACATTCCACTAAGGAACAGTGGGGGCAAACTTCTCACCTATCAATGAGTCCGATTCAAGTTTAATCTCAATGATAGGGGGCCTCCTTTTTATAGCCGAATCCGAACGGCGTGCCGCAGTGCGGCACCTGTTTGGAGAGAAGTTTTACATGGCATATTACCTCACAAATGTTGGCGGCATTAGGAGGGGAAAGCCACCGCTGAAAATTATTTCTGATGGTCTCGCCAAGATTCGAACACAGGCGTTCAGCGTCATAAGCGGACATGCTAACCTCTGCGCTAAGGTCTCCTCCTCCCATTGACATTGACGTTTGGAAATTTAAGACTAATATCAATAAACACTACTCACTCTTTCCCCCCTCCCAACCTTAACTTTCCTAATTGCCAACGCAATGCACTGCATATATAGGGGACATCCCCTGCGAGTTGGTTACGTGAAAAAAAATTACACAAAATGTTCGGTTAAGACTTTTAACAACTGTGTTAAGTACGGTGCGAATCGGTGTATAACCCGATATAGCTCCCATATAAACCGATCTCCCGATTTGACTTCTTGAGCCTCTGGAAGCCGCAATTTTTGTCCGATTTGGCTGAATCTTGTCATGCGGCGTTATGTTAAGACTTTCAACAACTGTGCTAAGTATGGTCAAAATAGGTCTATAACTTGATATAGCTCCCATATAAACCGATCTCCCGATTTGAATTCATAAGCCCTTACAAGCCGCAATATTTCTTCGATTTGGCTGAAATTTTGCATGTAGTGTTCTGCTAAGACTTTCAACAATTGAGCTAGGTACGGTTCAAATCGGTACATAACCTGATATAGTTCCCATATAAACCGATGGCCCGATTTAACTTCTTGAGCCCTTACAAAACGCAATTTTTCTCCCATTTGACTGAGATTTCGCATGTGGTGTTCCGCTCGGATTTCCAACAATTGTGCTAAGTACGATCCGAATCGGTCTATAACCTAATATAGTTCCCATACAAACCCATCTCACGATTTGACTTCTTGAGCCCTTACAAGCCGGAATTTTTGTTCGATTTGGCTAAAATTTTTGCAAGTGGGATTTTGTTAAGACTTCAAACAACTGTGTCGAGTACGGTTTGAATCAGTCCATAATCTGTTATAGCTCCCATATACACCGATCTCCCGATTGGACTTCTCGTGTCCTTATAATCCTCAATTTTTGTCCGATTTAGCTGAAATTTTGCCATGACTTTTGTTGTGTCTTTCAACAGCTGTGCCAAGTATGGTTTAAATCAGCCTATAACCTGATATAGCTGTCATATAAACCGATCTCTTGATCATCCTAGTTCGGTTCCTAGAATCTTCAATATTTGGTGGTTTGACCGAATATTTGTATGTAGGGTTGCCCAAAAAGTAATTGCGGATTTTTCCTATAGTCGGGTGTTGAAAAATTTTTTCACAGCTTGTGACTCTGTAATTGCATTCTTTCTTCTGTCAGTTATCAGCTGTTACTTTTAGCTTGCTTTAGAAAAAAAGTGTAAAAAAAAGTATATTTGATTAAAGTTCATTCTAAGTTTTATTAAAAATGCATTTACTTTCTTTTAAAAAATCCGCAATTACTTTTTGGGCAACCCAATAGAATAAATTTATTTTGCATACATTTTTAGCAAAATCCATGGCGGCGGGTTCCCAAGATTCGGCCCGGCCGAACTTAGCCCACTTTTACTTGTTATTTTACAAATATCTCTCTTTTCGCCTCATGTGTTTCTTCATATTGTTGCCAAAAAAATCCCACATCGTGTTTTCAATAAAAAAAAAAGAAAAAATTGCCAACCTACACAACAATGACGAAATAGAGTATGACCCCCCCAATTTACCCTTAACATAGATTTGCGAGGGCGCCCAACAGACTGGCAAAAGTAAAAGTGTTATTGTCTGACTCTGTTTCTCTTCTCCAATCTCATGGGGTCCTCATATCAACATTTCTGTCTCGGTTATGATGATGTCAACATTCCAAAGGCAAAACAAAAAAACTATTTAACCTCAAAATGGAGCACACTAAAGCCAAACAGCAACAGCAAAGAATCCGATGACCTACACCCACGTGCTGAGACCACAAACTAACTTCAACCCACATTCAAGTTGGCCTTTTGATGTTTTGGGCACACAGTTCATGTAGAATTTTCTCACGCCGAAGATACACAGCAAAACTCCAGAATGTTGTGTATATGAATCATCATAAGTCAGGAAATAAATTTTAATAATTCAAACTTTATTGAAGAATTAGTGTATGTACGATACTTTCATACATATGTGCAGACATCCTCCCGCTTGGGTAAGCAATTGTGGTCTTCAGGGTTTCTCAAATGCTCTACATCAGCGTTTTCTATGTCTGAAGCCAGACAAGAGAAAGACAAACTAAGCTATGACAATGGAATAGAGTTTATTTATACTATTGGGTTGCCCAAAAAGTAATTGCGGATTTTTTAAAAGCAAGTAAACGCATTTTTAATAAAACTTAGAATGAACTTTAATCAAATATACTTTTTTTACACTTTTTTCTAAAGCAAGCTAAAAGTAACAGCTGATAACTGACAGAAGAAAGAATGCAATTACAGAGTCACAAGCTGTGAAAAAATTTGTCAACGCCGACTATAGGAAAAATCCGCAATTACTTTTTGGGCAACCCTATTTAGGATTTGTCTCTTATTATACTCTCTAAAAAACGAAAATTTCTAGGTTTTACTTTCATGTCTTTGCTATTTAAACAAATTTACTGCTCAGTAAAAAATCTTTAAAAATTTCTATTTTTTAATTTTACAGCCGATGAAACTCCCAATGCTCCCCTGCAATGTTGGCACTGCAGCTCAGATACCGCTGGAGCTGAAAACTTTTGCGGCGAAGAATTTAGTGAGGATAGCATACCCTGGGATTTGATGAAGGAACGCAATCTAAGTGCTATGCGTTCTTGCAGCAGCACCATCAAATCGGAACATGAGAGACCTGTGTGTCGCAAAACCATTGAAGAAAGTAAGCAGTCCTTACACACATACACAAATCCTTCCTTCTCCTTCTACCAATGGTCACTAATTCCTTGGCAAATTTTCCTTTTCAGTCAATGGCAAGACGGTGGTGAAACGTTTCTGTTACTACACCAACAAATCGGACACCCTAAATCACTGCATGGATGACCCCACGGAGAAAAATGTTCGCCGGGTGTTCTGTGAAGATTGTCTCACAGAAAAATGTAATGGCGCCACTATGATGGGCGGCAATGTCCTGACATCGTTGTTTGCAGCCCTGGCAGCAGTAATAGCTGTGTTTATTGGCCAAAAAATTTAAATGCCCCTAAAAAAGGTCGTTGAATATTCAGCATATTTCGCAAGTGTTAAGCAAAGTTAAAAAGAGAACAACCAACAAAAGAAATCCACCCTCCCTCCCTCCCTCCCTTATTCCCTTTTTTCCTAACTTTCGTTTTGAAGATTAAGCCTAAATGTGTTTTGGTTAAGAAATTTCAAAAGATTACATTTTCCTTGAACAACTTATGGACAATTTTTGTTTTTTTTTTTTTTTCAATTATTTTTATTCATTTTGTGATATTTAAATTTTTTTTTTGTTATGGTTTTACATTTAAATAAAAAGATTTAAAATTAAGTATAGCCTTAAGTACATGTTTTTTATAAAATCTATATTCGATTTAGTTTTTCTAAAGAGGCCAATCATAAATTCATATTTTATAAGCAAAAAAAACCTTCCAAACACACATATGGACACCAACACACACTCAAAAACACTCTAACACCCCAACACCCATGCAACAACAAAAGAGAGTACCCAGAGCAAGGTGCTGACACATACAACAGACATTCAATATTTGGTGTATTTCCCTTTCCCCCGACAGCAGTGTATTGTCAAAACAAATTTACCTAAATGTAGCTTAGTCTCTGTAATTTCATTTAACTTAGCTCTCGAAACTCAAATTATGGTTAATTTTTACATTTTGTAATCATTAAATTTTAATTTACTGTGATGTTATCATTAATTGTATTTTTTTTTTTCGGAAAAAAAAAAAAACAAATAGTCGTATGCATTTCCAAAGTTTATTGACAACATAATAATAATAAAAATAAAACTGTATGAATGAATGTATGTTAATATTTCAAATCCATTGTTTCGCAGAAAAAAACTGTTTTTTCTAAAGTGTTTTATTTATAACCCAAGTAGAACAAAAAGTGAAAATCGGTACCAAAGCTCAGCAGAAGAGATTGGTAAATAACAAGTAAAAATGTGCTAATATCGGCCGGGTCGAATCTTATATACCCTCCACCATGGATCGCATTTGTCAAGTTCTTTGTCTGTCTTTATAGGCAAACAAAGGATAATGGATAAGAATTGCTATTAGTTATACACCGCTTCAAACCTTATTTGGGACGTATGTTTAAGGTCATAACAGAAGTCAATGCAAAGAATTTCAGCTACATCGGATTACAATTGCGCCCTCTAGACGCTCTGGAAATCAGGCGATCGGTTTATATTGGAGCCATATCATATTGACCTATTCCAAGCATATTTGCCACGTATATTAGAGGTTATAGAGAGAGTTACTGTGCAAACCAGTAAGGAAAGGCAAAAGTCGGGCGGTGCCGACTATATAATACCCTACACCACCTCGTGCATGTAGCACTTTTTATATGTAGAACTTATGTCGAAACCTAATCAGACTTTAATTTGGATTTAAAAAAGCAATTTAGAACCTTGTAAGATTTTTCAGCCATAAGACACAAGATTTGGATTTCCACATCTTTAAAAGGCCATATCGGATAAAAGATTATATGGGAATTATATCGAAACCTGTGCCAATTTTAATGACACATAGATTGATTGTAGATGTGGATTTTACTTCCTTAAAAGTCCATATCGGATGAAATATACACACTGGAGCTATATCAAAATTAGGACCAATTTTAAGAAATTTTGCGCAAGTACTGGAACATGAATTTAAACGTCTCATGCAAAATCGGACGAAAATTGTGGATTCTACAGCCTTAAAAGGCCACATCGGATGAACGATATATATTGGAGCTATATCTAAATCTAAACCGATTTTTATTAAATTTTGCACACATATGAAGACGTCAAATAAAGCACTTCATGCAAAATTTTGTAAAGATCGGACCAAAATTGTGGCTTCTACAGCTATAATAGTTCGAATCGGATGAAAGATATATATGGGAGCTATATCCAAATCTGAACCAATTTTTATGAAATATTCCAGATATATTAGGTGCAGTAACAAAACAGTTCGTGCCAAATTTTGTGCAGATCGGTTGAAAATTGAAGCTACTACGGCCATTTATGTGCAAATCGGGCGATACATATATATGGGAGCTATATCTAAATCTGAACCGATTCTTATGGAGACGTCAAATAAAACACCCATGTCAAATTTTGTAAAGGTCGGTAAAAAAATGTTTGCTTCTACAGCCTTAAACGGCCATGTCGGATGAAAGATATATATGGGAGCTATACATATATATGGGAGCTATATCTAAATCTGAACCGATTCTTATGAAATTTTGCACACATATGGAGACGTCAAATAAAACACCCCATGCCAAATTTTGTAAAGATCGGTGAAAAATTGTTGCTTCTACAGCCTTAAACGGCCATATCGGATGAAGTATATATATGTGGGAGCTATATCTACAATAAATATGGACCGATTTTCAAGAAATTTTTCACACATATTAGGACGCCAAAAAAAAACACATCGTGCAAAATATTTTAAAAATCTGACTAAAACTTAAAGTCTTAAAAGCCATATCGGATGAAAAATATATTTGGGGCTATATCTAAATCTGAACCGTCCAATATCGTTTTTCCTTGGAGAAAAAAAGTGACATGTGCAAAATTTCGTGATAATCGAGCAACAAATACGAACTGCACTTTCATTACAAGAATACATGGACTTACAGACGCACGGACGGACAGACGGACATGGCTAAATCTAATTAGAAAGTGATTCTGAGTTGATCGGTATACTTATCAGTGGGTCTAGCTCTTTTCCTTCGTAGCGTTGCAAACAAATGCACAAATCTATAATACCCTGTACCACAGTGGTGGTGCAGGGTATAAAAATTCAACCAAATCGGTTAGGAATTACGCCCAAAAAGTAAAATCCGATCAACGGTTTATATGAGAGCTATATCAGGATATAAACCGATTCAGATCTTACTTAGCACGTATGCTAATGGTCATAGAAAAAGTCACTAAGCAAACTTTCAATCAAGTCGGGTGGTACATACGCTTTAAAGAGGCTCAAGCAGTCAATTTGGGAGATCAGTTTATATGGCAGCTATATCAAGTTATAAACCGATTAAATCCATACCTGGTACAGATAATGGAAATCAAAACAAAACGCCACGTGCAAGATTTCAACCAAATTTGATAAGAACTGCGCCCTCTAAAAGCCCAAGAAGTCAAATTGGGAGATCGGTTTATATGGCAGCCACACCAAAACATGGATCGATTTGGCCCATTTACAATTACAACCGACCAACTTTAATGGGAAGACATTGTGCGAAATTTCAAGCACCTAGCTAGCTTTACTCCTTCGGAAGTAAGCGTACTTTCCACGGACGGACACACAGACGCAGAGACAGATGAACAGACGGACAGACAGACAGGCGGACAGACAGACGGACAGAGAGACAGACAGACGGACAGACGGACAGACAGACGGACAGACAGACGGACAGACAGACGGACAGACAGACGGACAGACAGACGGACAGACAGACGGACAGACAGACGGACAGACAGACGGACAGACGGACGGACAGACAGACGGACAGACAGACGGACAGACAGACAGACGGACAGACAGACGGACAGACAGACGGACAGACAGACGGACAGACAGACGGACAGACAGACGGACAGACAGACGGACAGACAGACGGACAGACAGACGGACAGACAGACGGACAGACAGACGGACAGACAGACGGACAGACAGACGGACAGACAGACGGACAGACAGACGGACAGACAGACGGACAGACAGACGGACAGACAGACGGACAGACAGACGGACAGACAGACGGACAGACAGACGGACAGACAGACGGACAGACAGACAGACGGATAGACGGACAGACAGACCGACGGATAGACGGACAGACAGACAGACGGAAAGACAGGCAGACGGATAGACGGACAGACAGACGGACAGACAGGTGGACAGACAGACGGACGGATAGACAAACAGACGGACAGACAGACAGACACACAGACGGACAGACAGACGGATAGACAGACGGACAGACATACGTCCAGACAGACAGACAGATGCGCAGACATACGCACAGACAGGCGGACAGTTAGACGGAGAGACAGCCATACAGACAGGCGGCTAAAAAGACGGACAGACAGACGGGCAGACAGGCGGACACACGGATGGACAGACCTAAGTCAAAATCTAATTTTTATTGAAGAAAAAGACAAGTTAAAAGGCATTAAAAGACAGACAGACAGATGGGCAGACAGACGGGCAGGCAGATGGGCAGACAGACTGACGGACAGGCAGCCGGACAGATAGACGCACGGACATGGTAAGATCGATTTTAAATCTCAAATGTCTTACACTATTATTTCGAGGTATTAGGAACCGAATAAATATAATCGAGAGACTGGTTTAGATGGGATCTATATCAGGTTATATACTGATTTGTACCGTACTTGGTACAGTTGTTGGAAGTCGTAACAGAATACCGCATGCAAAATTTCAACAAAATCGAACAAAAATTGCGGCTTGTAAGGACTCAAGAATTCAAATCGGTTTATATGGGAGTTATATTAGGTTATAAACCGATTTGAACCGAACTTCTATGAACCACACAAGAATAATTGAGAGACCGGTTAATATGGGAGCTATATCAGGATACAGACTGATTTGGACTGTACTTGGTGCAGTTGTTGGAAGTCATAACAGAACACCGCATGCAAAATTTCAGCCTTATCGGACAACAATTTCGGCTTGTAAGGACTCAAGAAGTCAAGTCCGGAGATCGGTTTATATAGATAGCAGGTTAAAACATGATTTGGATCGTATTTGGCACAGTTGTTGGAAGTCCACATACCAAACTTCTGTCAAACCAGCAAAAATTGCAGCTTCTAGGAACCGAACATATATAATCGAGGTACCGGTTTATACGGGAGCTATATCAGGTTATAGACTGATTTGGACCATACTTGGTGCAGTTGTTGAAAGTCCTAACAGAACACCGCATGCAAAATTTCAGCCAAATCGGAAATCGCAGCTTGTAAGGGCTCGAGAAGTAAAATCGTGAGATCGGTTTATATGAGAGCTATATCAGGTTATAGACCGAACCGCAATTGTCACAGTTGTTGGAAGTCTACATACCAAACTTCTGACAAAGCGGCAAATATTCATTCTTCTAGGAACCGAACAAGGATAATTGAGAAACCGGTTTATATGGGAGCTATATCAGGTTATAGACTGATTTGGACCGTACGTAAAACAGTTGTTGAAAGTCGTAACTAAAATCCACAAGCAAAATTTCAGTCAAATCGTACAAAAAGTGTGGCTTTCAAGGGCTCAAGAAGTCAAATCGGGAGTACGGTTTATATGGGAGCTATATCAGGTTATGGTTGGAAGTTAAAACATAACACTATCTGCAAAACTTTTGCCAAATCGGAGAAAACTTGTGGCTTCCAGGGGCTCAAGAAGTCAAGTCAAGAGATCGGTTTATATGGGAGTTATATCCAAATCTGCAACAATATAGCCCATTTGCAATCCCCAACGGCCTACATCAATAAAAAGAACCTGTGCAAAATACACACGAAAGTTAGCGTGCTTTCGACAGACAGACGGGCGGACGGACATGGCTAGATTGTCATGACAATCCATAATACATATATTGTATGGATTGTCGTGACGATCCATAATATATATACTTTATGGGGTCTTAGACGAATATTTCGAGGTGTTGCAAACGGAATGACGAAATTAGTATACCCCCATCCTATTTTGCCATTTGTGAAACGGTTAAAGATGTCTTCACGAGATTTTATATGGATATAGCTAAGGTGCACACAGCCAGACTATGCCCAAGATGTCATAGCCCTTGCAGGGCCGGGTCCCATTGCAGGGCCTTTAAAGTTTACCACTTCGGTACTACTTTTTTGTAGGGTTTTGAGCATTTCCCAGCAAAAAATGTAGACTATAAATACGATGTTGGTAGGCTGAACTAAATTTTGAAGGACCTAGGTGACCAACTATGGTGGAAGAGTCTAGACTTGAAGAGGTCTACCGCTCTGCTGTCGCTGGCCAGAACAGACGTCCCAGTCATTGTGTCCGCCATGACACATCACTGTCTGATCGGAAAACTTGCTGACAGACTGAAGGTTATAAGAAACGACTTCTGCAGAAGTTTTGAGGACATCGAGGAAAAAGAGATTATAGAACATCTGCTGTGTGTGTGTCCCGCACTGGCAGTCAGAAGGAGTTCCACTTTGTGTTCTCATTTTTTTAAGAGCTTTTGGGATTTAGCGGATGTGTACATTCGGAAGTTGTTGGGCGTTTTAAAGCGATCTGAATAATTCAACGATATGAAACCAGAAGGTATCTTACTTCTCCTATTCCTGTGGTACCACAATGAACGAAAACGGCTAAGTGAGTCTGATGGCAGACTGCCACTTTGACCTTACCCGATCATATACAACATCCTGAAGGGTGGTCTCCACCGATCTTATTGTCAGAGAGCATTGCGCTGGATGTCCTACTCTTTGTGCACTTAAGTGGAAAGTGGTTTAAGTGGAAAGGACGTAACGCATATGGGTCTACATGAAGACATATTTTATCCAAATCAGATAAAAAGCACCCATTATGATCGTAGCATATTTACTGAGGAGATCGACCTATATAAAACTGTATGCAAACATAGCCCAATCGAGACCGATGGGTATTCAAAAATATGTTCTACCAAAAAAAATATCCTTTCCTCTTGCCAACTTTCCCTATAAACATTTCATTAAGGAACGGGGGAAAACTTCTCATATACCAATGAGTGCTGTTCGATTCATGTCTACGATCTTTCATAAGGGACCTCATTTTTATAGCCAAATCCGAAGCTGCCGCAATGATATACCTCTTTGGGGATAAGTTTCGACATTGCTTCTATACATGGATAGTACCTCACAAATGTCGCCAGCATAAGTAGGGGAAACCCATTACTGGAAAATTTTTTATGACGTTTTCGTCAGAATTTAGCGGCCTCTAATTCGGTAGATCAGTTTATATCGCTTCATCCATATATGATCCAAACAAAATGTGCTTAAAATACTTAAAACTTCGGCGAAATCAGATGAAAAAGATTTTTGTACCCTACACCACAACTGTGGTACTGGATATTATGACTTAGTGCATATGTTGCAAAAGGATGAAGCATGTCTGTCTGTACAAATTTCATCAGATCGTCTTAAAATTAGGTATAGGCATGGTTTTTGGTTTAGAAACGAAGCCTATTGAAATTGGAAAAAATCGGTTCAGATTTGGATATAGCTCCCAAATATATGTTCGTCCGATTTGCAGTAATAATGCAATAAAATGCTAATTTGTTAACCGATTCTCTTGAAATTTGGTAAGAAGGATTTTCTCTTGACTATCGACATAACTGGTGAATTTCATAGAAATACATACATTTCAATCTCAAGTTCCTAGTTTAATAAAAAAGAAATAGATTTCGAATGAATATAGACAAGTTAACCGACGAACCGTCTAGCAAGCCTCCTAGGTTCAGTGGGACGTCTGCCTCAAAGAACTCAGAGTCAAATCGCACCTTACTAGACACAAGTTCATATATACTGCTGGGACACCATGATTTCTGCGGCAACTGCTATCACCAACAGTTAACCTAAGGAACCACATAACATCGATCCAAAAGAGGATCAACGAGTTTGTTGCAAAGTGTGTCCAAAACCCTTGCCCTCAAGGAAAGACTTCGATTACATACAGGACCACGCGAGTACACGAGTCCGCAATGATATTTTAATGCCTATTGCAATAGCAATTGAACCAATAAATGATGAGCCACCATCAGGATGCCACCAAGTAGTTCAAATGTGAGAAATGTTCGTCGTGTTTTCTACTCCGTCAATCTTGAAAGCTCACATGCAGGTACATGAAGCTTGAATTACATTTGTGAAAGGCAATGGCAATTCCAATGCTAGGTTAGAAAAGCGAAAGCGAAATTATAAAACATTCTTTCAGGGACTAAGTAAATTCCCTTTTTTTTATATCCACTACCATAAGGTATGCTAATCAAGTCAGTCCATTTGAAACACCTCGAAAATAAATCTAGCCGCTTGAAATGCACAGATACTTAATACTGCTGTAGGTCGATGAAGAATCCAAATGGGCCATATCCGTTCAAATTTGGGTATAGCTCCCATATAAACCGATCTACTGATTTGGTTTCTTAACCGCTGGAAGTCGCAATTCTTGCCAAATATGGCTTAAATTTTGCTCATAGTATTCTGTTTAGACTTCTAACAACTGTACAAAGTACGGTTCAAATCGGTCTATAACCCGATATAGCTCCCATATAAACCGATCTCCCGATCTTGATCTCTTACAAGCCGCAATTTTTGTCCGATTAGCCAGAAATTTTGCATGCGGTGTTCTGTTACAACTTCCAAACACTGTGCCAAGTACAGGCCAAATCGGTCTATAACCTGATATATCTCCCATATGAACAAATCTCCCGATTTGACTTCTTGATCCCTTACAAGCCGCAATTTTTGTCCGATTTGGCTAAAAATTTTCCCAAGATTCGGCCCGGCAGAACTTGTCACGCTTTTACTTGTTATGAAAATAAAAATTTCAGCCTGCCCAATGTTCATTATTTTACTCCTTGTCGCATGCCCATCAAAACTTAAATTATCATAACCTTTTAAATGCTCGTTAAGCGTAAGAATTTAATCTGCCATACTCAAAAAAAAAAAAACTCTCAAATGTTGCATTTTACACGCTTTATGGGACAAACTAGAAGTATTGCATTTCACACGAACTTTAAGCTCTTCTGCAAAAATCCTTCTTCAGATTTCAAGGCCACCCAATGGGAAACACGCAATATGTCCATAACCATTTCACCTTCCTTCAAAAGTGACTTTTAATTTGAAATCTCACGTAACAGTTATGAAGGTAATTGCGTGAAGGCAAAAAGTGCTAATAAAATGATCACCATAGGAGGAAATGGCCCCACCGGGTGATAAATGAATGGCGGGGGTGCATGTGCGAGTGTTGAGGTTAATGATGCATCATGCAGGCCTAACATTAAAGTTGTGATTTTCTCATTAAACGTTCGTTTTTGCAATAACAACAAAAAAAAAAAAACACCACCCGCAAATGATGCCAGGGCGGGGCTAATTTGCCTGGTGAGAAGTGATGCATGCCGTAAACTTATTTAATTAAATTCATGCAAATTAAGGTGAGTACTAAAAGCCAACCTAACTAAGTGAAACATGTAAGGCCCGCAATAAATTTTGCACACTTTTTAGGGAATGAGAGTCTGTGGGTATGACCTCACTTTTTTTTTTGGTTTTTGCTGCCAAATTAAATTTTTAAAAAACATGTCTTTAGTTTATAATGAAAGTTGAAAATATCAATTAGGTATATATTAGGGTGGTTGGCTATGAAAAAAAAAATTTGTGTTTCTTAAGCTTAAGTTCAGATTAGTCAACTATTTGTTCACACTTCTTTCATTATATTTGCCCAAAATATGTCAACATAGTTAATTCTGGATTTTGTATTCACATTAAACACATTTATATGTCCTAGAAACAATTAAAATAGCGTTAACAATTAAAACAAAATAATAACAAATAATAAGACTTTAAATCAAGATATCGGTCTATATGGCAGCTATATCGAAATCTGGACCGATTTGAGCCAAATTGAAGCAGGATGTCGGAGGTCCTAACATAACCCACTGTCCCAAATTTTGACAAGATCGGACAATAAATGGGCCTTTTATGGGCGCAAGACCATATATCAAGAGATCGGTCTATATGGCAGCTATATTCAAATCTGGACCAATCTGCGCCAAATTGAAGGAGGATGCCGAAGGTCCTAACACAACCCACTGTCTCAAATTTCAGCAAAATCCGATAATAAATGTGGCTTTTATGGGCCTAAGACCGTAAATCGGCGGATCGGTCTATATGGCATCTATATTCAAATCTAGACCGCTCTGGGCCAAATTGATGGTGGATATCGAAATTTTGGCAAAATCGAACAATAAATGCGCCTTTTATGGGTCCAAAACCTTAAATCGAGATATCGGTCTATATGGCAGCTGTATCTAAATTGGACCGATCTGTGCCATATACCAGAAGTATGTCGAGGTGCTTAACCTAACTCACTGTCCCAAATTTTGGCGACATCGGACAATAAATGCGCCTTTTATGGCAGCTATATCCAAATCTGGACCGGTTTGAGACAAATTGAAGGAGGATGTCGAAGAGCCTTACACAACTCATTGCCTCATATTTTGGCAAAATCGCCCTTTATGGGCGCAATATTTTAAATCGAGAGATCGGTCTATATGGCAGCTATATTCAAATCTAAACCAATCTCAGCCAAATTGAAGGAGGATATCGAAAGGCCTAACACAACTCACTGTCCCAAATTTCGGCGAAATCGGAAAATAAATGTGGCTTTTAAGGCCCTAAAACATTAAATCGAAAGATCGGTCTATATGGCAGCTATATTCAAATCTGGACCGATCTGAGCCAAATTAAAGAAGAATGTCAAAAGGCTTAACACAACTCACTGTCCCAAATATCAGCAAAATCGCATAATAAATGTGGCTTTTACGGGCCTAAGACCTTAAATCGAGAGATCGGTCTATATGACAGCTATACTCAAATCTGGACCGATCTGAGCCATATTGAAGACGAATGTCAAAGGGCCCAACAAAACTCACTGTCCCAAATTTCGGCGAAATCGGACAACAAATGCGCCTTTTATGGGCCTAAGGCCCTAAATCGACGGATCGGTCTATATGGCAGCTATATTCAAATTGAAGCAGGATGTCGAAGGTCCTAACACAACCCACTGTCCCAAATTTTGCCAAAATCGGACAATAAATGAGCCTTTTATGGGCGCAAGACCCTAAATCGACGGATCGGTCTATATGTCAGCTATATCCAAATGTGAACCGATCTGAGACAAACTGAAGAAGAATTTTGAAAGGCCCATCACAATTCACTGTCCCAAATTTCGACGACATCGGACATTAAATGCGCCTTTTATGGCCCCAAGATCTTAAATCGAGAGATCGGTCTATATGGCAGCTTTATTCAAATCTGAACCGATCTGAGCCCAATTAAAGAAGAATATCAAAGAGCCCAACAAAACTCACTGTCCCAAATTTTCGCAAAATCGGACAATAAGTGCGCCTTTTATGGCCCTAAAACCTTAAATCGAGAGATCGGTCTATATGGCTGCTACATCCAAAGCTGAACCAATCTGAGCCAAATTGAAGAAGAATCTTGAGAGGCCGATCGCAATTCACTGTCCCAAATTTCAGCGAAATGCGCCTTTTATGGGCCCAAAATCTTAAATCAAGAGATAGTTCTATATGGCACCTATATCCAAATCTGGGCCGATCTGAACCAAATTGAGGAAAGATATTGAAGGGCCTAATAAAACTCACTGTCCCAAATTTCACCGAAATCGGATAATAAATGTGGCTTTTATGGGTCAAAGACCCTAAATCGGCGGATCGGTCTATATGGGGGCTATATCAAAATACCGTCCGATATAGCCCATCTTCCAACTTAACCTGCTTATGGACAAGAAAAGAATCTGTGCAAAATTTCAGCTTAATATCTCTTTATTATTTTAAAGGCTGTCATTTCAACAGACAGACGGACGGACTTGTCTAGATCGTCTGTGATTTTTACAATGATCAAGAATATATGTACCTTATAGGGTCGAAAATGGATTTTTCGATGTGTTGCAAACGGAATAACAAAATGAATATACCCCCATCCTTCGGTGGTGGGTATAAAATAACCTATACCGGAATTTCTCACAGCAATTATTTCTTGTTATCAGGACAAATCATGGGTTCCTCATATTGCACGTCAGAATTGTGTGGTTTGTCTATGGTTATAGACCAGTGCAAGAGAGCAAAGTCATAGAATTTTGTAACACCCATTTTAATATATGTTTACAAATATGTTGTTCATGGGTACGTATGATCATTACATAGCCACATATACCATATGTCATACGTCACCTTGGTTCATGGGGCAAATACACACCACTACTAGGTATTATAACTTTGTGCATTTGCGAGAAGCACCCAGAAGAAAGAGAACTAGACCTATTGTTAAGAATTCCGATCAACTCAGAATCGCTTTCTGATTCGATTTAGCTATGTTCGTCGGTCTGTCCTTTTATTCGTGTGTCCATCTGTCTGTCCATGTCAACAAATTAAAAGTCAGAATTTTCATTCGATCATCATCAAACTTGGCTCTGACATCTTTATAACCAAGAGACGAAGCCTATTGTAACTGGAAAAATACTTTTCATATGATATTCAAATTTCCCAAGCTGGAGCATTTCCCCCTATAGGGGAGTCCCCCTAGGAGAATTTAGGTATGCATTTAAAAGTTAAAGGCTCCTAGATCAGAATTTTAAAATATTACAATTTATTTAGCAACCTCTAAAGACAAAGCATATTTACACTTCATATTAATGAACCATACTCTCTAAAATTTGAGTGCAGAGAGTGATTTATAGGTTATGTTAGGTTAAGGTGGTGGTCTTTTGTGATTCAAACACACTCAGAAATATTTTAGTCCATTGTGATACCACAGTAGCGACAGATCAGGCCCCTGGTGGCAATTTAACCCATGACCCCCGCTTTGGTAATCCAAGTATACTACGAACTCGGTTACCGGGGCGACCTACCCTAATGTATAAGGTCAATAACTTTCGGACGATCAAACTTGTTTTTAGCAACGTGCCAAAATAAGGAAAAAACAACAACAAATTGATGAGTCAACAGACGTATTGCAACGAAATATTTAATGTAATGACTTCCGCTGAAACAAAAGCGAGCGAAAAAATTTCAAAAATATAAATTATTTAATTCTAATTTTTTTATTTAAACAAGATTTATAAAAAAGTTGAATGGACGAATATAAAACACAATTTAGAGGCCTCCAATGAATGTTGGGTTCATGTTGACATTAAAATCCTTTTTATAACATTCACAAGCCGTCTGTCCAGCTGTTCGTCCGTCTGTCGAAAGCACGTTAAATTTCGAACCAGTAATTCATTATTCAGAGCATGTAGAAATTTATTAAATTTTTTTTTCTAACAAATTAAAAAAAGACAAGTAAAAGCGTGCGAAGTTCGGCCGGGCTGAATCTTATATACCCTCCACCATGGATCGCATTTTTCGAGTTCTTTTCCCGGCATCTCTTCTTAGGCAAAAAAAAGGATATAAGAAAAGATTTGCTTTGCTATTAGAGCGATATCAAGATATGGTCCGGTTTGGACCACAATTAAATTATATGTTGGAGACCTAGGTAAAAATTCAGCCAATTCGAATAAGAATTGCGCCCTTTGGGGGCTCAAGAAGTAAAATAGAGAGATCGATTTATATGGGAGCTGTATCGGGCTATAGACCGATTCAGACCATTATAAACACGCATGTTGATGGTCATGAGAGGATCCGTTGTAAAAATTTTCAGGCCAATCGGATAATAATTGCGACCTCTAGAGTCTCAAGAAGTCAAGATTCCAGATCGGTTTATATGGCAGCTATATCAGGTTATGAACCGATTTGAACCTTATTTGACACAGTTGTTGAGAGTAAGAATAAAATACGTCACGCAAAATTTCAGCCAAATCGGATAGGAATTGCGCCCTCTAGAAGCTCTAGAAGCTCAAGAAGTCAAGTCCCAAGATCGGCTTATATGACAGCTATATCGGGTAATGGACCGATTAGAACCGTTCTTGGCACAGTTGTTGGATATCATAACAGAACACGTCGTGCAAAATTTCATTCCAATCGGATAAGAATTGCGCACTCTAGAGGCTCTAGAAGTCAAGACCCAAGATCGGTTTATATGACAGCTATATCGAGTTATGGCCCGATTTTAACCGCACTTGTCGCAGTTGTTAGATATCATAACAAAACACGTCGTGCAAAATGTCATTCAAATCGGATAAGAATTGCGCACTCTAGAGGCTCAAGAAGTCAAGACCCAAGATCGGTTTATATGACAGCTATATCAGGTTATAGACCGATTTAAACCGTACTTAGCACAGTTATTGGATATCATAACAAAACACGTTTTGCAAAATTTCATTCCAATCGGATAAGAATTGCGCCCTCTGGAGGCTCAAGAAGTCAAGACCCAAAATCGCTTTATATGGCAGCTATATCAGGTTATGGACCGATATGGTCCATTTACAATACCAACCGACCTACACTTATAAGAAGTATTTGTGCAAAATTTCAAGCGGCTAGCTTTACTCCTTCGGAAGTTAGCGTGCTTTCGACAGACAGACAGACGGACGGACGGACAGACGGACAGACGGACGGGCGGACGGGCGGACGGACAGACGGATGGACGGACGGACAGACGGACGGATCGACATAAAATTTCACGACGATCAAGAATATATGTACTTTATGGGGTCTCAGACGCATATTTCGAGTAGTTACAAACAGAATGACGAAATTAGTAAACCCCCCATCCTATGGTGAAGGGTATAAAAACACACCATAGGATGGGAGGGTATAAAAACACACCATAGTCCTTCAATGGATGCATGTTGACATTAAAAACCATTTTACACCCTTCACTATAGGATGGGGGCGTACTGGCTTCGTCATTCTGCTTATAACACCTTGAAATATTGGTCTAAGATCTCATATAGTATATATATTCTTGATCGTCATAACATTTTATATCGACCAAGCCGTCTGTCGAAAGCACGTTAAATTTCGAACCAATAAGACCAGCCGCTTTAAATTTTGCTTAAAAACTTCTCATTAGTTTGGGTCGTTCGGGATTGTAAACGGGCCAAATTAGTTTATGTTTAGATATAGCTCCGATCTCTTGATTATATGTATTGGGCTTGGAGATTCGATTCCCTTGTTCGTCCACAGGTCTATCATACCTATCTTCATTGTCAAGGACTTAAAGTAACGGTCGACTTAAAGCTCGGACGACTATGTCTCATTGGAGCAAGGATAAAAGAAGTGATCAAACGGCTTCTTCTCCTCCTCCTCCTGTCCGCAAATGCGACAGTGGTCGCTTAATGGAAGTTTTAGCCGCTGTCAATGATTTCCAAAGGGCCAGTAGCCCGTTAGTACCGTGATCCAGATTCTGGACGATCAAGAAAGCCGTACGTTAAAGTTTTTTGCATACACGAAATATTTTAATATACCCATCACCATAGGATGAGGGTATACTCATCTAGAAATTCCGTTTGTAACACATCGAAATATTGGTCTGGAACCCCATAAGGTACATTTATTTTTGATCGTCTTGACATTCTGAGTCGATCTAGCAATGTCCATCCTTTTGTCCATCCGTCTATGAAAATCACAATAGCGGTCAAAAGAATAAAGACATCCCCATGAAATTTTGCACACATACTTTTAAATTGATGTAGGTCATTGGGGACTGCTTCTTGAGTCCCTAAAACTGCAAATATTAACGGAACCCATGGTTATGGGTACCCAAGATAAGGAACGCCCGAACTTCGCACGATTTTGCTTGTGGCTAGTTTACTTGATTTCTGCTTGCATAAAATAGCACTTGATGATTATACCCAAAACCATAGAATGAGATTTGTAACACCTCGAAATATTGATCTGGGGGATTATAAATGGGCCATATCGGTTCAGATTTGGATATAGCCTCCATATAAAACGATCCCCGTATTTGAATTCTTGTATCCCTAAAAGCCTCAATTTTCATCCCATTTGGCCAAAATTTCGAAAAAAAGACTGGTGTTATGATTTTCAACATCAGTGCCAAGTTTCATCCTAGTCGATCAGTATGGTGAATGTGATGCCAAGTACGAGCCGAATCGGTATTTAAACAGATATAGCCCCCATATAAACCGATCCCCAGATTTGACTTCTTGACGCCTAAGAAGCCTACATTTTCACCTGATTTGACTGGAATTTGGCCCAAAACCCTTTCTTATGACTTACAACATCAGTGCCAAGTTTTATTCGAATCGATCAATATGGTACCGATATCCCGATACGAAGTCTTCAGACCTAAATAATCCAAATACAAGCTCAGTTTTTAAGGGTGCATTTTTTTAGGAATCCATTGTAGTGGGTAGACAAGATTCGGCCCGGCCGAATTTAACACGCTTATGTTAAGTTCGGCCGGGCCGAACTGTGGCGTCCTCGTCAGCTCTACTTATACCAGACAAGTCCAAGTGAGGGGAGATGCTTGACTGACGACGAAGATTCATGTATGGGTTCCCCAAAAAGTAATTGCGGATTTTTTAAAAGAAAGTAAATGCATTTTTAATAAAACTTAGAATGAACTTTAATCAAATATACTTTTTTTACACTTTTTTTCTAAAGCAAGCTAAAAGTAACAGCTGATAACTGACAGAAGAAAGAATGCAATTACAAAGTCACAGGCTGTGAAAAAATTTGTCAACGCCGACTATATGAAAAATCCGCAATTACTTTTTGGGCAACCCAATAGAATCCAATGTGTGATATTGTGTATACGAAAATAGTTTTATTGCCAAGTATTCCTATTTGAAATGCACTACAATGTTCAACCTTACCGAGGTTGAGATATTTGGTTCCTCTGAGGAGACACCCGAACCAGAGAACTGCAAGTTGCGATATTTTTCTGTTTTGCGGTATACTCCTAAAAATGCGTTGTTAATATCTATCGCCACCGCATGATCGTATGAATACTCGTTAATACATGTTCATGCTTCGCGTACCACCGCTAATAACATCGGCTTAGCCATGGCGGTTTTATGAGTAAATGCAAGTTGAAAATGGAAAGACCGTAAACACCATATCAACACAACACATAAACTTGAATCATAACTTCGGTGCTGCTTTTGCCACGATGAGAGAGCCATTTGAACAAAAATATAACTTAACATTGCTAATGTTTAATTTCCTTCCTGAATACCAGTTTCATAATATTTGGGATTTTTCCCATCTTGTTTCCGTTAAAAAAAAGGGTTGCTTGCTTTGTTTTTAGCAAATACTGATCATACCACCGCATATACAAGAGACTTTTGAGCATAAATATTTGCGGCGATAGTTTTAACTCTTTTGCTTCAAGGTTATTGCCGGGGTAGCAGCAGACAGCAATCGTCTTCATATCTCGCCAAAGATTCTGAAAGATGCGGCCATGTCCTGTCGCTCAAGCTTACGAGAACGCTTAATCTAGCTGCAGTATATGCAACACTTGGCTTTAAGTAGCCCAGTTGGCTGAATATTCAACATCGTGTTCAGGGCTTCAGCTCGTCAAGGGAGCATTGTCCCTGTCATCCGATGAATGCAGATATTTGAATACTATCAAGCCTCTTTTGCACAATGCCATCACACAAATGCTCGATAAGCAAATGTGGGTCTGATTATTCTGGTGTGTATATATAGGTTGGAGGACCCATAGTGGTTAATCAAAGTTTTCGTATTTGTTTTTTGTGTTGTTAATGTCAGCTAGGTTTTGTCCACTACTATTGGACAAGTGGCCCTGTGATTCTTGGCCCTGTGATTCACCACATCATTCGCAAACGTAACAAGTCTGATAAGTATCGTAGTGATAACAAGGAGTCAAAACAGTGATTGTATTGACAATATGGTTTCACCAAATGATGACTGCTCGAGGGCTGATTCGCCCACAAATAGTTTATAGAGTAAGGAAATCCCTAACTCTTTAACCCGAATTTCTTTTCCCAAATATTTTTCATATAAGGCCTTTTTCCAAAAAAAATTGCTTAATTCGTTGAACTTTTATTAAAGAATGGCCTTTTGTGAAACTTCAGGTGCAGGTTAATACCCGCCTCTGACTCACATCTGATAAAATGCATAACCCTGATTTTAACGAGAGGCAAACTCTACATTTCGGGTTAATCAGTCGACTTTCCCTTTTTTATGGCTTTTAAAAACATTTTATTTTTCTTCAATTAGAACTTCCCTTATATCCGTTTAACATACATACGAAAATCTTCAGAGCTTTCCTGCAACAAATCAACAATGGAACATGCGCAGTTTCATTTTGATTCAATTTTAACGGAAGAAATGTTATAGAAGCATTGTACGAAGAGCTTTTCTGGCATACATAAATTTTGGCTATGGATAAATCTACCATTAATGGTGTGTTTTCTAGCCGTCAGATGCCACTGACTGGAAGTATTATGACTGCGAAAACTGTTGCTGAGTTTTAACCACAATAAAAACCGGATTTTAATATCAGACACTTGTTCGTTTTCTTCATTAAATTTTAAATGAGATTATTTTGAATATAATTTTTTTTAATAATATTTATTTTTTTATGGATTTCTTAGGTTTTTAAACAAAAATTAAAATTTTTATAATTTTCCACAAAAGGTTTTTATACCCTCCACCATGGGATGGAAGTATACTTATCTCGTCATTCCGTTCGTAACACCTTGAAATATTGATCTGCGACCCTATAAAGTATATATGTCCCAGGCTCGTCTCGACATTCTGAGTCGATCTATCCATGTCCGTCCTTCCGTCCGTCTGTGAACCAACGCTTAAAGCTAGCCGCTTGAAATTTTGTACAGATACTTCTTATTGATGTAGGTCATTGCAGATTGCAAATGGCCCATATCGGTTCAGATTTGGATATATACCTCATATAAACCCATGAGAAGGCCATCGTAGCGCAGAGGTTAGCATGTCCGTCTATAACGCTGAACGCCTGAGTTCGAATCCTGACTAGAAAATCAGAAAAAAAATTTTAAGCGATGGTTACCTCCTCCTAATGCTGGCAACATTTTTGATGTACTATGCCATGTAAAAACCTCTCCCCAGTGCAACACACTGCGGCACGCCGTTCGAACTCGGCTATAAAAAGAGGGCCCCTTATCATTGGGCTTAAACTTGAATCGGACAGCACTCATTGATATGTGAGAAGTTTGCCCCTGTTCCCAAATGGAATGTTCACGAGCAAATTTGCAAATTTGCAATACCGATCCCCACAATTTGACTTCACGAGCCCATAGAAACCTAAATTTTGAGACTATTTGGCTAAAATCCCCGTATTTGACTTCTTGAGCCCTTAGAACCCTTAATTTCATCCGATTTGGCTGACTTGAGCTACGTCTTCCAAAATCCGTACCGAGTATAATCCGAATCGGTTCATAAACAGATATAGCTTCCATATAAACCAATCCCTCAGAAGCCTCAATTTTCATCCGATTTGGCTGGAATTTGAAACAAAGACTTGAGTTATAACTTCCAACACCCACGCCAAGTATGGTTCGAATCGAATTAGTAGCCTGATTTTTCAACTGATTTCGCTGAAAATTTGGCCCATAAACCAATCTTATGGCTTACAACTTCAGTGCCAAGTTTTATCCGAATCGGTCAATGCGGACCGTCAAGCATGATCGGAATCGGTCTATGAAGATATAGCCCCATATAAATCCATCTCTGAATTTTACTTCTTAAGGCTTCTAAATTTTCACCTGATTTGGCCCAAAATTCTATCTTATGACTTACAATAATAGTGCCAAGTTTTATACGATTCGGCCAATATGGTGATATAGGTCCCCTATGCACCAATGGCCTAAAATGGCTTCTTGAGACTAAAATAATTCAAATACAAATTCAGTTAATAAGGGAACATTTCTAGCGGAATCCATGGCACCCAATATTCGGCCCGGCCAGCTAAACTGTATTTTACGGGATAGTTGGAAAAAAATTTAATTTTTTGCATTCCCTCTAATTTTTACTCCAGGAACCCGAATATGAAGTCCGTTTTTGGGGCTCTGGCCCGTTGACCAACCAAGGGGTCAAAAACCCCCCTAGGGGGAAGTAGTCCAACCTAGGCAATATGGGTATCAAATGAAAGTTATTGATTGGTAAATTACACATATACAAACAAAGGTCCAAAATGTTGACTCGGGAATGACCTACGGGGTCTTGAGAATTTGGAACCCTCTTAAACCCAGGCAATATGGGTATCAAATTAAAGGTATGAACGAGTAGATTACGAATAAGCCCCTAAAAGGGTCCACGGGCCCGATCCCCAAAAACGGACATAATATTTGGGTTCCTGGGGGGAGGGGGGGTGGGTATGCTAAATTCGATTTTTTGCGAACTACCCCGTAAAATACAGTTTTGCCCTGATGATAGCATAGGCCAAGCTAGAAACGAGTGCCGGAGGCGTGTTGGCTGAGATCAAATCCATCTGTTATTCGGCAGATTTTTTTAAACACTCCACCATAGTTTGTAACTACTCGAAATATTCGTCTGAGACCCCAAAAAGTATACATATTCTTGATCGTCGCGACATTTTATGTCGATCTAGCCATGTCCGACTTTCTGTCCATCCGTCCGTCCGTCTGTCCGTCTGTCCGTGCGTCCGTCCGTCTGTCCGTGCGTCCGTCCGTCTGTCCGTCTGTCCGTCCGTCCGTCCGTCCGTCCGTCCGTCCGTCCGTCTGTCCGTCCGTCTGTCCGTCCGTCTGTCCGTCCGTCTGTCCGTCCGTCTGTCCGTCCGTCTGTCCGTCCGTCTGTCCGTCCGTCTGTCCGTCCGTCTGTCCGTCCGTCTTTCCGTCCGTCTGTCCGTCCGTCTGTCCGTCCGTCTGTCCGTCTGTCCGTCCGTCTGTCCGTCCGTCTGTCCGTCCGTCTGTCCGTCCGTCTGTCCGTCCGTCTGTCCGTCCGTCTGTCCGTCCGTCTGTCCGTCCGTCTGTCCGTCCGTCTGTCCGTCCGTCTGTCCGTCCGTCTGTCCGTCCGTCTGTCCGTCCGTCCGTCTGTCCGTCCGTCTGTCTGTCGAAAGCACGCTAACTTCCGAAGGAGTTAAGCTAGCCGCTTGAAATTTTGCACGAAGACTTCTTATTAGTGTAGGTCGGTTGCGATCGTAAATGGGCCATATCGGTCCATGTATTGATATAGCTGCCATATAAACCGGTCTTGGGTCTTGACTTCTTGAGCCTCTAGAGTACGCAATTCTTATCCGATTGGAATGAAATTTTGCACGACGTGTTCTGTTATGATATCCTACAACTGTGCCAAGTATGGATCAAATCGGTTCATAACCTGATATAGCTGTCATATAAACCGATCTTGGGTCTTGACTTCTTGAGCCTCTAGAGGGCGTAATTCTTATCCCATTTGAATGAGTTTTTGCACGAAGTATTTTGTTGTGATATCCAACAACTGTGCCAAGTAGGGTTCAAATCGGTTCATAACCTGATATAGCTGTCATATAAACCGATCTTGGGTCTTGATTTCTTGAGCTTCTAGAGGGCGCAATTCCTATCCGATTTGGCTGAAATTTTGCATGACGTATTTTATTCTTACTTTCAACAACTGTGTAAAATAAGGTTCAAATCGGTTCATAACCCTATATAGCCGTCATATAAACAGATCTGGGATCTTGACTTCTTGAGCTTCTAGAGGGCGCAATTCGTATCCGATTTGGCTGAAATTTTCCGCGACGGATCCTCTCATGACCATCAACATACGTGTTTATTATGGTCTGAATCGGTCTATAGCCCGATACAGCTCCCATATAAATCGATCTCTCTATTTTACTTCTGCAATTCTTATTCGAATTGGCTGACATTTTACACAGGTCTCCAACATATAATTTAATTGTGGTCCAAACCGGACCATATCTTGATATCGCTCTAATAGCAGAGCAAATCTTTTCGTATATCCTTTTTTGCCTAAGAAGAGAAGCCGGGAAAAGAACTCGACAAATGCGATCCATGGTGGAGGGTATATCAGATTCGGCCCGGCCGAACTTCGCACGCTTTTACTTGTTTAATAATCAATTAAATCCTTCAATTTCCGGTGATATTCGTTCTAATGGTCATAAGCTCAAATTACTCCCCTTTGGGAGATAAAATGTAAATAAATATAATCCATTTCGTGCGTCCCGTTCCCGTCCAGTTCTCCCAAATTTCCAAAAACACAAATCACTTATATAAGTTTGGAATCAAGTACCTAGGGGGGAAATAAAAGAACCATCCGATCATACTTCCATATAACCCTATCTCTGACTTAGACCTTAAAGAGATGGAATCTTATCTAGTTTGGCTGTATGTGGGAACAAGTGCGTTCATCTTGAAGTCTTATTTTGAATGTCAAGTCAGCGTGAGATGTCTTCATTACTTATTATTCAAATAAAATGTATTGATGTTTGAATATTTTTTGGAACTGTAGTGAAACTTTGATTAGATCTCATTAATATTCTATACGTTTTTGAATGAAAGCCATCGTTCGGTGGACTTGAGTCATACTTTATTCAAGTAAGAATATTATTAATATTCTATAACAAAGCCTAAGATACTTTACACATACTAAGAAAAAGTCTCATATTTCCTTCTCAACTAACTAGTCATACCGCCTTCGTATTGGGAAACATGCGCGGGTGAGAAAATCGAGTGAGTGAAGAAACCATTCAACTCAAGAACTCAAACAGGGCATATCCTGTATATTGAGTTTGAGTAGCATTGTCGTTGAGTATCCATTGTTTTTGTTTTTGGTTTTTTTTTTCTTCGTTTATTGCTCACTATCGCTTGGTATGAGTTGTGATATCACCACATTGCTACTCACATACCATAAATCCATGTTGGCCAGACATGTTTCGGCTGCGTAAAATATTTCTTTATGCGGTTAGACGCCACGCATTTGCGTGTCTGGCCCGCATTTTGGGGGTTGAACTAATCCTAACTGAATATTAAGCAGAGTTCGTTTTATTATTAGCAAGAGCAAAAACTACTTCCTTTTGCAAACTTTGATGCCGCCGAAGGCTGAAGGACTTTTCAAATAGTCCACAGGAGTATGATGTCACACTCTGTGTGGTTTGAGCAATAGGGGGACAAACTAAGTGCTAGAGGGAGTTCAGGGTGCTGTTTGTATTGTTGGATAATATTGGTGGATAGCGTGGAATTCTGTACGCAATGTTATTAATTCCGTATAATTTTTGGAATTTAATGGCATTTCGAGAACAGCTATGGAGATGTCATCTGTTTTGATGAAGGGTATAGGAAAGAGGATTTAACTTATTATGATGTCATGAGCAAGAAATTGATTATCCATTGTAAGAGTTTAGTTTTCATTGTATCTGCCTTCGATAGTAAATCTATAGAAAAAAGAAAATTGGAGGAAAAGTTTGGGTTAATGAGAATACAATTTTCGGAAAATTTTATTTATGAGGACAGCTTATATGACAGCTATACCAGATTATAAAGCGATTTGAATCATACTTAACACAGTTGTTGGAAGTTATACCAAAACACTACGTGCAAAATTTCAGTTAAATCCGATGAGAATTACGCCCTCTGCAGGCTCAAGGAGTCAAGACCCAAGATCGGTTTATATGACAGCTATATCAAAACATGGATCGATTTGAACCATACTTAGTTATTTGAAGTGAAACCAAAACACCACGTGTAAAATTTCAGTCAAATCGGACGAGAATTGCGTCCTCTAGAGGCTCAAGAACTCAAGACCAAATATCGGTTTATATGGCAGCTATATTAAAACATGGACCGATTTGGCTCATTTACAATCCCAACCGACCCACACTAATAAAAAGTATTTGTGCAAAATTTCAAACGGCAGACAGATGGGCGGACGGACGGACAGACGGACGGACAGACGGACGGACAGACGGACGGACAGACGGACGGACATGGATAGATCGACTTAAAATGACGCTCAAGAATATGTAGACTTTATGGGGTCTCAGACGCATATTTCGAGGTGTTGCAAACAGAATGACGAAATTGGTATACCCCATGGTGAAGGGTATAAAAATTGTTAAGCTTTTGCCCTTTACTTTTTCGGAAATTTGGTTGCAAAGTTGCATTTTTACGGCAATGATCACAAACGAAGCCTTTAACATAGAAAAGGGTATTTAAACTACAGCCTTTACCGAAAAAGACCACTATGGCACAGGGGTTGACAAGTCCGCCTAAGACCCCGAAAGCTTGGGTTCAAATCCCGCCGTGGACATGACTAAACTACCCATTACAGGAGGAAAGGGAATCTTAGCTAACCTCTACCTAGGGAAAAGGTACTTCCACTACACTTTAGCGAAGGAAAGGTTGCTAAAGTTACTCTTTACCGAGGGAGAGAGTACTTCAGCTACCCTTCAGAGAAGGAAGGGGTACTTAAACTACCATTTATAGAAGGAAAGGGTACTGAAGCTACCCTTCACTGAAGAAAAGGGTAAATAAATAACCCTTAAGTGATGAATAGATTACTAAAACCAAACTTTTTCGAAGGAAAGGGTAGTAAATCTACCTTTCACTGATAGAAAGGGTACTTTAACCACCCTTTACCGAAATAAAGGGTACTTAAACTACCCTTTACCGAAAAGGGGTATTAAAACTACACTTTACCTAATGAAAGGGCACTTAAACTATCCATTATCTGAGGAAAGGGAAGTTAAACTATCCTCCACCGAAGGAAATGATACTTTATACCCTAGCCTGATACTTTAAACTATACCCTAGCGAAGGAAAGGTTACTAAAACTACCCTTACCGAAGGAAAGTGAACTAAAACTACACTTTACCGAAGGAATGGGTGCTAACTACATTTTAGCAAAGAAAAGGGTACTTAAGCTACTCTTTACCGAAGCTTAGAGTAATTTAACTACCCTTTAGCGAAGGAAAAGGAACTAAAACAACAATTAACCGAAAGAAAAGATACTTAAACTACACTTCAGCGAAGGAAAGCTGAAAGAAAAGCTAGGCTTTACCGAGGGTCAAGATACTTAAACTACGAACTATTACGGAAAGGGTACATAAACTTCTAAATTTAAATTTCACCGAAGGAAATTTAGTTTTAGTACCCTCTTCCATCTTTGAAGGAAGAAAGAGGAACTAAAACTACACTTTAACGAAGGAAAAGTACTTTTTGGGCAACCCAATACTTACAAAATCCATAATTGTTTTCAATACCACTCCCCTAAGTTGGTTCATGTCTGGTATTGTGTCTCCACCTAAGTGCCGGTATTTGTTAGACGCGAAAGCCGTTCAATGACAAAGGAAATGATCCAACGTCTCATCATCTTCCCCACATGCCCTACACATGCTATGACTTGCCGCACAGTTTTTACATAAGTGAGCTCGTAGTCCTATGTGTCCCGTTATGATACCATTAGCTATATTGACCTCCTTCTTGCTACCTTTCAGTAATGTACTAAAATTACCGTTTTGAAATTTTGCACAAATACTTTTCATTAGTGTAGGTAGGTTGGGATTGTTAATGGACCAAATCGGTCCATGTTTTGATATTGCTGCCATATAAACCGATTTTGACGACCTTGACTTCTTGAGCCTCTAGAGGATGCAATTCTCGTCCGATTTAACTGAAATTTTCCAAGTAGTGTTTTAGTATCACTTCCAACAACTGTGTTAAGTATGATTCAAATCGGTTCATAATCTGGTATAGCTTTTATATAAACCGACCATGGATCTTGACTTCTCGAGTCAATAGAGAGCACCATTCTCATCCGATATGGCTGAAATTTTGAATGAGGTGTTTTGTTATGACTTTCAATAACTGTGCTATGAATGGCGCGAATCGGTCTATAACCTGATGTAGCTGCCATATAAACCGATCTGGGATCTTGACTACTTGAGCCTCTAGAGGGCGCAAATTTCATCCCATTTGGAAGAAATTTTGTACAACGGCTTCTCTCATGACCTTCAATATACTTGTCTAATATGGTCTGAATTGTTCAATAGCTTGATACAGCTCCCATATAAACCTATCTCCCGATTTTACTTCTTGAGCCTTTACAAGGCGCAATTCTTATCCGAATCAACTGAAATATTGCACAATAACTTCTACAATGTTCAGCATTCATTTATGGACCGAATCCGACTATAACTTGATATAGCTCCAATAGCATAACAGTTCTTATTCAATATTTTTTGTTTGCCTAAAAAGAGATACCGCGCATAGAACTCGACAAATACGATCCATGGTGGAGGGTATGTGAGATTCAGCCCGACCGATTGTCATTCCGTTTGCAACACATCGAAATATCCATTTCCGACCCTATAAAGTATATATATTCTTAATCAGCGTAAAATTCTAAGACGATCTAGACATGTCCGTCCGTCTGTCTGTTGAAATCACACTACAGTCTTTAAAAATAGAGATATTGAGCTGAAATTTTGCACAGATTCTTTTTTTGTCCATAAGCAGGTTAAGTTCGAAAATGGGCTATATCGGACTATATCTTGATATAGCCCCCATATAGACCGATCCGCCGATTTAGGGTCTTAAGCCCATAAAAGCCACATTTATTATCCGTTTTCGCTGAAATTTGGGGCAGTGAGTTGTGTTAGGCCCTTCGACATCCTTCGTCAATTTGGGTCAGATCGGTCCAGATTTGGATATAGCTGCCATATAGACCGATCCTCCGATTTTGAGTCTTAGGCCCATAAAAGCCACATTTATTATCCGATTTCGCTGAAATTTGGGACAGTGAGTTGTATTAGGCCTTTCGACTTCCTTCGTTAAATTGGCCCATATCGGTTCAGATTTTGATATAGTTGCCATATAGACCGATCCTCCGGTTTAGGGTCTTAGGCCCACAAAAGCCACATTTATTATCCGCTTTTGATGAAATTCGGGACAGTGAATTGTGTAAGGCTTGTCGACATCCTTCGTTAATTTGGCTCAGGTCGGTCCAGATTTGGATATAGCTGCCATAAAGATCGATCCTCCGATTTATGGTGTTAGGCCCATAAAAGCCACATTTATTGTCCGATTTTGCTGAAATTTGGAACAGTGGGTTGTGTAAGGCTCATCAGATCGGTCCAGATTTGGATATAGCTGCCATATAGATCGATCCTCCGATTTATGGTGTTAGGCCCATAAAAGCCACATTTATTGTCCGATTTTGCTGAAATTTGGGACAGTGAGTTGTGTTAGGCCCTTCGACATATTTCTTCAATTTGATCCAGATCGGTTCAGATTTGGATATAGCTGCCATATAGAACGATTTCTTGATTTATGGTTTTGGGCCCATAAAATGCTCATTTATTATCCGATGTCGCCGAAATTTGGGACAGTGTGTTAAGTTAAGCCCCTTGACATACTTCTGCAATATCGCACAGATCGGTCCAGATTTGGATATAGCTGTTATATAGACCGATATCTAGGTTTTAGGTTTTGGGCCCATAAAAGGCGCATTTATTGTCCGATTTTGCTGAAATTTGGGACAGTGAGTTTGGTTAGGCTCTTCGATGTTCTCCTTCAATTTTGCCCAGATCGGTCCAGATTTGAATATAGCTGCCATATTGACCAATCTCTCGATTTAAGGTTTTGGGCCCATAAAAGGCATATTTATTGTCCGATTTCGCCAAAATTTGGGACAGTGCTTTGTGTTAGGCTCTTCGACATTCTTATGCAACTTGGCCCAAATCGGTCCAGATTTGGATATAGCTGCCATGTAGACCGATATCTCGATTTAAAGTCTTGGACCCATAAAAGGCGCATTTATAATCCGATTTCACTGAAATTGTACACAGTGATTTATGTTAGGCTTTTCGACATCCGTGTCGTATATAGTTCATATCGGTTTATTTTTATATATAGCTAGTGTACATATATATTTTGCTGAAACTGATATGGGACATAAGGTATGAAAGTTTCACCGAATTTTGATGAAAGGTGGTTAAATATATACCCGAGGTGGTGGGTATCCAAAGTTCGGCCCGGCCGAACTTAACGCCTTTTTACTTGTTTTTTTTTCTCATATATTTTTTTCTAGGGTTTTAACGTCTTCGAGTGAACTGACCTCCAAACTAACCTTACATACCCATTCCGAAGGAAAAGGGAACTAAAATTATCATTTCCCAATAAACATGGTGCTAAAGCTTCCCATTTCAAAGGAAATATTACTCAATAGTCCCTTTCCCAAAGGAAGATATACTAAAACAAGCTTCATGCATTCATACACCACATCATTGTGTCGCTTCTTCTTTTAAATAGTTTAGAGTTGCAATAGATCAGTTCCTGTTGCTTTTTGTTTCACTGGCATTTTGATATAATTTATGGTAAAAAACCCAAAAAAAAACTTCCTCGGGCCTTATTTAAATGTCACCGCCGAAGTAGGATACCAGTTTTGAAAAGTGTACTCTCCATAACCACAGCACACTATCTGTGTCACCAATTAGATCAGCATCTTGTAGATCACATTTTTTTTAAAAAAATATAAACTTAACTTTCAGATTGATTTTGAAATGTCCCATATGAAAGTACAGTCGTTAGGATTCATTCATCTTTTTGTGCTTTGCATAATAGGTCTTGCTAGAAGGTCATGAGTTCTTGTTTACGCCCTTTTTAAGCGAATATGGGTTACTACACAATACAACTAACTATACATATGTAAATTTATACACTTAGGCAAAACTACTTCAAAACTAAAGGGTGATTTTTTTGAGGTTAGGATTTTCATGCATTAGTATTTGACAGATCACGTGGGATTTCAGACATGGTGTCAAAGAGAAAGATGCTAAGTATGCTTTGACATTTCATCATGAATAGACTTACTAACGAGCAACGCTTGCAAATCATTGAATTTTATTACCAAAATCAGTGTTCGGTTCGAAATGTGTTCATTCACCGTAACGTTGCGTCCAACAGCATCTTTGAAAAAATACGGTCCAATGATTCCACCAGCGTACAAACCACACCAAACAGTGCATTTTTCGGGATGCATGGGCAATTGTTGAACGACTTCTGGTTGCTCTTCACTCCAAATGCGGCAATTTTGCTTATTTACGTAGCCTTTCAACCAGAAATGAGCCTCATCGCTGAACAAAATTTGTCAAAATTTGAACACATTTCGAACCGAACACTGATTTTGGTAATAAAATTCAATGATTTGCAAGCGTTGCTCGTTAGTAAGTCTATTCATGATGAAATGTCAAAGCATACTTAGCATCTTTCTCTTTGACACCATGTCTGAAATCCCACGTGATCTGTCAAATACTAATGCATGAAAATCCTAACCTCAAAAAAATCACCCTTTACAATGGGTAGAAATTTTTAATTCATGCACTGATGGCATGAATTAAAAATTTGGGCCCATTGTAGTTTGGCGTTCTTAAAGCAAATTAAAACGTGAAAAGCCAATTACCGCATTCCCATTTGCCCGCTCCCCCCAACACATCAACAACTAACTAAAATCGTAAATTATTTCAAATATCAAAAGGGTTTCCCTTCACATCATCTTTACGAGTATTTGCACGCACACACATAAAATTTAGAAACGTGGGTTTGGTTGTGTATTCATCATATCGTTCCAAAGCGAACGCGTGATTGAGTGACGAGAAAATGCCTTCATCGACTCGACAATGTTCTAAATAAAAAAAAAAAAACATTATTGTTAACTACGCAACAAACATTCAGAAATTCGCGCGCGCCATCATACCCGAACAGAGAACGAAAACCAAGAGGCTGACATCATCTTCAATGAAACTCCGACATGAAATTCTCTTCTCTCACTTTCTCTCCGATTATATCAAAATAAGCAAAGAAACAAAATAAAATAAAATAAAAACACTCCAAACATAACAATCCAACAAATTCCTATGTGAGGAGAGGCATAAAAACAATAGTGGTGAAGTCACTAGACAAAACAAAATCATGAATAGGCGACAGCATAATGGAAATAAATCATTTTAAGGGTTATCACACAAATCGTCAAACAATATCGATAATCTAGATACAGAATTCTAAATTCTTGTTAAATATGCAAATGACTTGTAAACACTCATCATAGGTGTTACAACTACATCTAGAGAAAACAAGTATAGCGCTCTAAGTTCGGCTGGGCCGAATCTTGGATAACCACCACCATGGTTTCCGCTAAAAATTTTCTCTTATAAACTGAGTTTGTATTTGAATTATTTTTGTCTCAAAAAGTCATATCGGGATATCGGTACTTAGGGAGGCCTATATCACCATATTGACCGATTCAGGTAAAACATGGTACTGATGTTGTAAGTCATAAAGATAACTTTTTGGGTCAAATTTCAGCCAAATCAGGTGAAAATTTAGACTTCTAAGGGCTGAAGAAGTCAAATCCGTGGATGGGTTTCTATGGGGGCTGTATCTGTTTATGGACCGATTCCGATCATACTGATCACACTGATGTTGGAAGTCCTAATTCAAGACTTTTTTTAACTTTCAGCCAAATCGGATGAAAATTGAGTCTTCTAAGGGCTCAAGAAGTCAAATCCGGAGATCGGTTTATATGGGGGCTATATCTTTCTATAGACCGATTTGCATCATACTTGGCAAGGATGTCATGGAAGTCATAATTCATGCTTTTATTTCAACTTTCAGCAAAATCGGATAAAAATTGAGGCTTCTAAGGGCTCAAAAAGTCAAATCAGGGCATCGGTTTATATGGGGGCTATATCTGTTTATAGACCGATTCAGACCATACTTGACATGGATGTTGGAAGTCAAAACACAAGTCTTTGTTCCGAATTTCACCCCAATGGGATGCAAATTGAGGCTTCTAGAGGCTCAAGAAGCCAAATCGGGAGATCGGTTTATATGGGAGCTATATCTGTTCATAGACCGCATTGGATCATACTTGACATGGATGTTGGAAGTCATAACTTAAGCCTTTGTTCCAAATTTTAGTCAAATCGGATGAAAATTGAGGCTTCTAAGAGCTCAAGAAGTCAAATTCTGGTAATAGTCTATATGGGGGCTATATATGTTTATAGACCGATTTAGATCATACCTACCATGGATATTGGAAGTCGTAACTTAAACCTTTGTTACAAATTTTAGCCAAATCGGATGAAAATTAAGGCTTCTAGAGGCTCAAGAAGTCAAGTCGGGAGATCGGTTATATGGGGGCTTTATCTGATTATAGACTGATTTGGATCATACTTTGCATGGATATAGGAAGCCATAACTCAAGATTTTGTTCCACATTTCAGCGAAATCGGACGAAAATGGAGGTTTCTAAGGGCTCAAGAAGTCAAATCCGGGGATCGGTTTATATGGGGGCTATATCCAAGTCTGAATCGATGTGGCGTTACTACAGAAGTGGGCCGACTATCTAGCGCCCCATTTGACGGCTATTTTCATAGCATGCCTACCTATGACTTGCATACACTCCGAAAGTCTGGCAGGAGGCAAGGGTGGTAAGCCCGGCAAGGAAAGTTATGCGACACCAAAGGCCTACAGACCTATAAGCCATACGTCCTTTCTACTCAAAACCATGGAACGTAATGTGGCCACCATGATAAAGAGTAGGACATCCAGCGAAGTGCTCATATACAAACAGCATGCCTTTGTCAAGGGAAGTTCGGTGGTGACTGCCATGCACGAGGTTGTGCTTAAATAGATGAATCTTTCGATGGCAAGATGTACACATTGGCTGTAAGCATTGACATACAATTAAAAATGTGCGGACTGACACACTGATCCAATCCTTAGACCAGTACCGGTGCACATGGTCCTCAGAGACTGGATAACCCATCACATTAATATAAGGGAAAAAGTGGAACAAGGGTGACCACCATAAATGACCTATTACGGATGCTGACTGAGAAGGGATTTGTTATAATACTTCTAAGGGGTTAGTATCCGAACCAACTAAGCAGAAGGGCCAAAAGGGTCTTTGCATATGGCATATGACTGGGCTAGACCCAAATGTCTCAATGTTAACCCAGAGAAGACTGAAATGTGCCTATTCACGAGGAAGATGAAGGTGGGCCAATTTAACGCACCACGTTTCCTCAATAACAAGATTTCGATATCTGACAAGGTCAACTACTTAGGTGTGATCTTGGACAGGAAACTAATGGAAAGTGTCACATTCAGGAGCGTACCGAGAAGGCTCACAGATGTTGGGTACTATGTAGATGGGCCGTAGGCTCGAAATGTGGCCTGAATCCGCGGATAGTTCACTGGCTCTATAGGAGTGTGATTGACCAATACTTAGGTTAGGTTAGGTAAGAGTGGCAGTCTTTTACAAACTCACTCAGACAATTTTAAGCCCATTGTGATACCACAGTAGCGACAGACCAAGGCTTGTGGTGGAAATCGAACTCACGACCCCTGCATTGATAATCCAAGCACGCTACCAACTCGACTGCCGGGGCGCCCTTGACCAATACTTACGCCTCAGTACTTTGGTAGACTGCTATGGAGAAAAAGTGCAACATAAGGACCATACAACAGGTTCAGAGAACATATTGTCATGGGATAGGCGAAGCGATGAGGACCACGCCCACTTGGGCACTGGAGGCTATTCTCGATATCCAACCCATTGACATACAGATTAAGAGTGAGGAAATCACTGCTGCTATCAGACTTAAGGCGATGGGAGAATAGATTGTGGAAGGGAGCGGCTCATACAAACGCGGTATAATCGAGGCGACGATAGGAAACCTGGATGGAGGTATATCTGAGATGAACCTTGACGTCGAGTGCGAGGCACTGTCTTGGTTTGATGTGACCCTAGTATTGCCATCTGGAAGATCATATGTTCTTTATTGGTCTACGAATTCAAGTTTAGATATAAGGTGTACTTCATTCTTAAAATTCTTTTAAAAAATTCAGGTGTGTTTTCAGAGGTTAGGTGGCATCGTGCTCTTCTCTCGAATACCATTTATTTAAACCCCATATTGCCATTGGTTTAAGGTGAGTTTACAGGATGAGGCGTCCCCCAAACACATGGCCCCGAAATTGGTTATCAAAATTGTTTTCTAATCTCAAATACCTTTTATTTGAGCCACATATTGGCATGGTCGAAAATGTTTACCCTTTGAGGGGTGTCTTGGGGAAGGGGTGATGCCCTAAATACATGGTCCTACATTTAAATATCAAATTCGTATTCTACTCCCAAATACCTTTGAGCCCATTTTGCAATGGCCATTTTGCAAAATAGCTGTTTGCTATCTGGGAACGGGGTACACCCTCAGAAAATTAGTCCCGACAGTGGGTATCAATTCTTGCTCTGCCACCCCCAATACCTTTCATTTAAGCCATAATGCCATTGGCCTCAAATCGTTAATCAAATTCGTTTTCTAATCTCAAATACCAATCACTTAAACCTCCTATTTAAAAAGCCACCAAATATGTCCGGTTTGGGGTATGGGTCCTAAAAGCCCTAAAAGAATATCGAGCTCCATAGTCTTGAAGACCCAAAATGGTCTTAGTGAGCAAATACGTCCTACTTGGGTGTTATTATGGTGGTGGGACGTCCCCTAGACACTTGGTCCCGAATGTTGATGTCAGTTTCATTGTCTACTCCCAAATACCCTTCATTTGAGCTCCATTTTTCCATAGACGGCAAGCATGTCCGGTTTCGGGGATGTTTTGGGAGATGGGCCGGCCACTCAATAATTTGGCTTTGAAAATATATATCAGATTCGTGTTCTACTCTAAAATATCTCTTATTTGAGCCTCATATTGCAATGGTCAGGAAATACGTCCTTTTTGGGTAGTGTTTTGGGAGTGGGGTGGCTCCGTAGATTCTTTTCCCGAACATTGATATCAGATTCGTGCTTTACTTCCAAAGACCTTTCATTTGAGCCCCCTATTGCTTTGGTCGTGAAAACATTTGGTCCCACATCTGGATATCAGATTAGTGTTCTACACTTAAATATCTTTTATTTAAGCCTCATATTGCCGTGGTCATTCGGAAATATCTTTCATTTGAGTCCCATATTGCCATGGTCGATAAATATGTCCGATTCAGGGGTGTTTTGCGGGTTGGGGTGGTCGCCCAAACACTTAGTCCGACAATTGGACATCAGGTACGTTTTCCAATCTTAAATACCTTTCATTTAAGA
Source organism: Stomoxys calcitrans (assembly GCF_963082655.1). Taxonomy (NCBI): domain Eukaryota; kingdom Metazoa; phylum Arthropoda; class Insecta; order Diptera; family Muscidae; genus Stomoxys; species Stomoxys calcitrans. Next base: position 29,307,825 of record NC_081554.1, read on the forward strand.
CCCATATTGTCGTGATTGGTGTATATATATATTTTGAAGGTTTTGGGGTGGTGCGCCCACCCTAGGTACCCCATCCAAAATTTGTATACCAAATTTTTGTTTGTAGGTTACTATGATATAAGCAATTTGGCTTAAATCGCACCACCCATCTCCGAGATCTGGAGTTTCTGAAAATTAGGGTAAGGTAACAAACTTGGTTAACCCGAAGCCATTCGGGTCGACGCAGTCCGTGTGGGCGTTAAGGCGTGGGCGACGAATGCACATGCAACATTGAGGAACAGCAAAACGGTTGGCAGGATGACGAAAATCCTATGGTGGGTTCCGGATCGTGAGAAGACGAGGCTATGACTGAGTAAGAAAGAGGTCTGTATAGCTATTGGTAACATGACGGACACATAAGAATAACATGTGTAGGGCATAAGACGTTGGAGCATTTCGTTTGTCATTGCCCGGCTTTCGCGTCTAACAGATGTCGGAACTTACCTGGGGACACATAACCAGTCATGAAACAACTTAGAGGCGTGGCATGGAATACAATGAAGGATTTTGTAAGTAGCACGAAATTCGTAACTTAGCTTTTCATTTTCGTGGCTACTTTTTTTTTGTATTTAGAGCGCAGAACAAGCCGATTTCTGACTAAGGTCTATGTCCATAGTGGAATGAGGCGTATTAATATCGCCACCCTCTTTTCAACCTAACCTAACCAAACCTAATTTTTGTACAAAATTATTTTTATACCCACCACCGAAGGATGGGTGGTGTCCGTCCGTCTGTCTGTTGAAATCACGCTACAGTCTTTACAAATAGAGATATTGAGCAGAAACTTTGCACAGATTCTTCTTTTGTCCATAAGAAGATTATGTTCGAAGGTGGGCTATATCGGACTATATCTTGATATAGCCCACATGTAGACCTATCCGCCGATGGGTCTTAGACCCATAAAAGCCACATTTATTATCCGATTTTACTGACATTTCGATCAGAGAGTTGTGTTAGGCCCTTCGACATCCTTCGTCAATTTGGCCAAGTTCGGTCCAGATTTGGATATAGCTGCTACATACACCGATCCTCCGATTGAGGGTGTTAGGCCCATAAAAGCCACATTTATTATCCGATTTCGCTGAATTTTGGGACAGTTAGTTGCCTTAGACTCTTCCACATCTTTCTTTAATTTGGCCCAGATCGGTTCAGATTGGGATATAGCTGCCATTATTGTCCGATATCGCTGAAATTTGAGGCAGTGAGTTGTGTTAGGCTCTTCGATGTCCTTCTTCAATTTGATCCAGATCGGTCCAGATTTGAATATCGCTGCCATATAGACTGATCTCTCGATTTAAGGTTTTGGGCCCAAAAAAGCGCATTTGTAATCCGATTTCACTGAAATTTGACACAGTGACTTATGTTAGGCTTTTCGACATCCATGTGGTATATGGTTCAGATCGGTTTATTTTTAGATAAAGCTACTAAAAAGATGAATATTTTGTTATACACAATTGAACAATGACTTGTACTTATTAGTATTTGGTCCAAATCGGAATATATTTCGATATAACTGCTATGGGACATAAGGTATGCCATTTTCACCAGGTTTTGATGAAAGGTGGTTTACATATATGCCCGAGGTGTTGGGTATCCAAAGTTCGGTCCGGCTGAACTTAACGCCTTTTTACTTGTTTTTAAATAATTTGATAAAATTTTTGAAGATTTTATGAAAATTTTATTTTCATAGAAATCTCTGTCAAAATTTTGTCCAAAAAACTTTTTTTCCTTTGTCTTTTCTCGAAAGAGAAACAAACAAAAAAAAATTTTAAAAAAATTAAAATTTTTTTAAATTCTTTTTTTTTTTCTTTTTTGTTAGGACTTTTCTTAAGAAAAATGCCCAGAAGGCGCATTTTTAAATTCTTTTTTTTTTTTTTAAGAAAATGCCCAGAAGGCGCCTCACAAGTATAAAACACTTCTTCAGAAGCAACCCCATTGCTGTTATCTTTCACATGTTTGTGGATGTGTCATCATATCACTTTCTTCATAAAAAGAAAAAACAAAAAAAAATAAAAAATGTAGTCTGTTGCTGGACCTATAAATAACACTCACAGCCCATTAATTATGATAAAGAAAAAAGTTCTACAAATCGCTTATATCGAAGGGTAGGTTGTATGGTCAACATCTGTTTTATGCTCGCCCTTACAGAAATTCACTCAAAACTTCACTCGTCTAATGCTCGCTGTTGAGAAGCCAAAGGAATGACACTCAAACAACTTAAGACTCTGTGTGAGGCTTAAACATTTTGTGAGTATCGCAAGGAAAACATTCTGCTCTAATCAGTACAGATCAACAGACGTCCAGGAGAAATTTGGAGATAACCAAAAAAATAATTGGAAAAACAAAAACACAGCAGTTGTTTGTAAATTTTGAGAAATAAAAAAAATGGCTTCCATGAAATACTTGTTGGCTTTGGCTGTTGTTGCCACTTTGGCCAATACTGGTAAGAATCTGAATGACCAAAAAGACATATTTTCTTAAACGTTTCTTTTTCGGAATTTTTTTTATAATAAATTTACCTTTGAATTTTGTTTTTTCTCTTGCAGCCTTTGCTGTCCACTGCTATCAGTGCACCTCGTTGACCAATAAAAAATGCGAGGATACATTTGAACCTGAGGAAAGTATGAAGATCGATTGCAACAAATTAACTCCCGCCAATGTTTTGACCTCATTTTTGGGAGTCGGCAATCATAACGCTACCGGCTGCATGAAACAAGCATTGGAAACTAGTAAGTAGTAAAACTAAAGAAATATCTGAATTCGAAATGAGATTGCAGAAAAATAACCTAAGAAAAAAAAGAACTTCAAAATTGTGCTCATGGAGTGTTGTGATAACCTACAGAAATGCTATAAAATATTTTAGTGAATTTCATTACGGCGATTGGAAAAAAAATGCCATTAAAAATGCCATTTGGAAATTTTTAATTGCAATCGTTTGAACATTTTTTGAATTTAAAGAATAATTTAATTCAGATTTTGAGTTCGAAGGCTTTGGAATAACATCATCAATGATTCATTACAATCAACCAAACGACCAGTGAGTAACCCAATTGTTTTTGGTTGATACTGGCAAAGTGTTCCAAAATTCAAGAATAAAATTTACTCTTCCACAAACGGTTGTTAACATAAATTTGTTAAAAAAAATTGTTTTTTAAATTTTTTAAAACCTTTTGGAAAATTTCCGATTTTAGTATACAATCAAAATTTTTTTAAATAAAAGAAAAAAAAAGAAAAATTACCAACTTGAATGTATTTATATGCATAACGCATCCAAATTTCGTCAAAATTGAATTAAAAATAGTTCCTCTTGTGTTCGGGAGTTCATTTACATACACGGAAAGAACTTTTCGTCATAATTGTATTGAACGTGTTTCATAACTTTTTGTTCATAAATATTATGAAAATTTTTATTATATTAATGAAAAATCATAAATTTTATGAAAATTTTCAGTGAAAAAAATAAGAATAAGATCTTCATTAACAAGTTCTTATATTTATGAAATTTTGTTTCTCAAATGTAAAGAAAATGTTCAAATATTTATAATTTTGTCATTATATATGTAAACGTTCATAATGTGTAGGTTTAATTTTCATAAATGTTATGCAATCTTTCATTAATCCCATTTGAGTTTGAATTTTATGAAGATTGTTTCATATCTTTCTGATATACAAAAATCAATGTGTGTTTGTTTGTTCCGGCTGAACCGATTACCTTGAAATTTTCACTGATTGTTTAGGTTGGTGTGGAAGGAAACAACAGAAGGGGGGGCGGACCCTCCCCCTTATGTCGAAAACATCACCCAAAATCAAAAGTGGACCGATCTAAACAATATGGGTATCAAATGAAAGGTAGTGGAGAGTAGAATACGGATGTGGTATTAAAATTTGAATCTAGGTACTCATTGGGCCGCCCAAACCCCAAAACTCCCCCAAACAGACATATTGAACGTTCATGTCAATATGGGGCTCAAGTGAAAGATATTTGGGAGAAGATTACGAATCTGGCGTACAAAAACAGGTCGAATTATAGGGGATCAACCAACTCCCCAAAACAGACATATTGGGCGTTCATGTCAATATGGAGCTCAAGTGAAAGATATTCGGGAGAAGATTACGAATCTGGCGTACAAAAACAGGTCGAATTATAGGGAATCACCCCACCCTCTCAAAACGCCACAACGACTTGGTTTGTTTGTTTGTTCCGTAGAATCAAAAATGGCTGAACCGATTTTCTTAAAATGTTCGCAGATTGTGGAGGTTTGTCTGGAAGGAAACATAGGCTATACTATTTTTAGATATCGGCCACCCAAAACCAAAAGTGGACCGATAGACACAATATGGGTATCAAATGAAAGGCATTGGTAAAGTACCCAACGGGTCGCCCCAACTTCAAAACTCCTACAAACTGTTAAATTTGAAGTTCATGTCAATGTGGGACTCAAATGAAAACTATTTGTCGGTAAATGCAAATTTTGCCCATGAACCCACTAAGGAACCCACCGTCCGCCTATGACGCTAAACGCTTGAGTTCGAATCCTGGCGAGATCATCAGAAAAAATTTTCAGCGGTGGTTTTCTCCTCCTTATGTACTATGCCATGAAAAACTCATAATGACATGATCGGTAAACAAGTTCAGTTTTAGAATGGGGTGGAACACAGGATCAATGTCCCGAAAATCCATCATTTTCCACCATCAAATTAGAACGAATCACATTACCAATCTCCGAGATTTGGTGTTTTTGAAAATTAGAGAAATGCCTTTTAGTGGAGGGATGCAAAATGCAAATTTTGCCCATGAACATTCCACTAAGGAACAGGGGCAAACTTCTCACATATCAATAAGGGACCTCTTTTTTTTAGCCGAGTCCGAACGAAGTGCGACACCTCTTTGGAGAGAAGTTTTCCATGGCATAGTACCTCACAAATGTTGCCAGCATTGGGAGAGGAAAACCTCCGCTGAATATTTTTTCTGATGGTCTTGCCAGGATTCGAACCCAGGCGTTCAGCGTCATAGGCGGACTTGCTTATCTCTGCGCTACGGTGGCATCCCTATTCGTCAATAGAATACATTAAGGCATAAAAATTGGGTCCAAGTAATGGAAGATTGCCCCACACTCAAATGGGCATATTAGCCGACCTTGGCTATATGGGACTCAAAGGGGAGGTATTTGGGAGTAGATTACGAATATGACAAAACAATTTGCCTCCTCCTAAAAATACGTCAAACAGGTGAATTGACCCATTATAACAATATGGGACTCAAATCGAAGGTATTTGAGAGTATAAAATGAATCGAATTTTGGAGCCAAAAGTTTAGGGCTACGCCCTTAAGCATCCACTAAACTGAACTCCATTTCTGACTATGGCAATTTGGAGCTCAAATCATCGGTTAATATTTACCATGGCCATGGCAAAATGGAGCTCAAATCAATGGAATTTGGCAGTGGAGCACAAATTTGATATCCATATTTGAGTCGAAATGTCTGAGGTGCCAACCCTCCACTAAAAGGCATTTCTTAAATTTTCAAAAACACCAAATCTCGGATATTGGTAATGTGATTCGTTCGAATTTGGATTTTCTAATGGATTTTCGGGATTTTTAAACTCATTTTCGGGACATTGATCCTGTGTTCCACTCCATCCTAAAAATGAACTTGTTTACCGATTATGTCATTATGAGTTTTACATGGCATAGTACATAAGGAGGAGAAAACCACCGCTGAAATTTTTTTCTGATGATCTCGCCAGGATTCGAACCCAAGGGTTTAGCATCATAGGCGGACGGTGGCCTCCTTCCAAGAGAAAATTCTTACAGCCAAATTTTGAGAGAATCGGTTAACAAATGACCATTTAATTGCATTATTACTGCAAATCGGACGAACATATACATGGGAGCTATATCTAAATCTAAACCGATTTCTACAAAACTTTATATATATGGTGGAAAACGTCGAGGAAAGCGTTCAACAAAATTTTGGGAAGTTTGTTCAATAAGTGCGCTTGCAGTGGCTCTAGGAGTGAAAATCGGGCGATATATATATAGGAGAGCTATATATAAATCTGAACCGATTTCTATGAAATTCATCGGTAATGTTGAGAGTTATAGGAAAATTCTTCCTGCCAAATTTTGAGAGAATCGCTGAACGAATCGGACGAACATATATATGCGAGCTATATCCAAATCTGAACCGATTTTTTTCAATTTCAATAGGCTTCGTCTCTAGGCCGAAAAACATGTCTGTATCAAATTTAAAGACGACCGGATGAAAATTTTACACAAATTAACAGATGGACAGACATGATTCTGAGTCGATTGGTATACTTATCCATGGTTCTATCTCTCTTCCTTCTGGACTAAGTTATAAACCCTGTACCTCAGTGGTGGTGTAGGGTATAAATATCTAAAACTAACCATGACCAAAAACACATCTGGTTTAGGTGTTATTTAAAACTGCAGTGCCTCATATCTCTTTACATTCGTATATCGACTCTCATTTAGCATTCTATGTTGCCATCTTTCAGAGGCTCACTTCTCTTCTTTTTTGGGACGTGCATGGTGCGTTTTTACTTCCTTCTCTACCCTTAAAGGGCTGTATATAGTTTGAACTCCTTTATAGTCATGGGCTACAGGCTCCGCCATTAGCCAATAGGATTATACAAAACCTAAAGGTCTACATATGCCGATCATGAGCCACCATCCTCTTCTTATTACAGAAGCCTTTAAATTTAATTTGGAACTAAAATTTTCCCAGTGTATTTGAAACAACAACAAATTCTTTAGTCTAATTTTTGTAGATTTATTTAATGGGGTTGTGGCTTTTGAAAACACACAAGACGACATTTAATGGTCTGGGTTTATTAATTGAAATTAATAATCAACTACAAAAACAGTTTCATCTCAAAGCATTTTGAGAATTCAAAAAAGTCAGACATATTGAAATTAAAAGAAAACAAGTAAACACGTATGAAGTTCGGCAGTGCCGAACTTTTTATACCCACCACCATGAGATTTACTATCAAAATTTATTATAGCCCTACTAAATCCATATTAAAATACAAATATAGAACGATCTTAATCATATTTGGTTAAGGTGCCGAGAAGCTCTCTAGAAGTGACAGTACAAAATTTTAGCGAAATTGGGTAATAAATGCGCAGTTTATGGGATTAAGCCCTAAATCGGACGATCGATCTTTTTGGCAGCTATATCTTAATATGGTCCGATCTTTACCCAATTTTGGTTTGGATCTTTGAAGTCTTAAAGTAGCTAACTGTTCCAAATTTCAGCAAAATCGAAGAAAAAATCCACCTTTTATGGTCTTTAGATCCTAAAGCTGTAGATCGGTCTCAATGGCAGCTATATCTAAATATAGCCCGATCTGGACCATGTTCGGGACAGATGTTGGGAGTCTTGATAAAACTCACTGTTAAAAATGTCACCAAGGTCGGGTAATAAATGCTCCTGTTATAGGCCTAAGACCCAAAATCGGCAGGTCGGTCTATAGGGTAGCTATATCCAAACCTGTTCCGATCTGGACCATTTTTCGTTTGGATATCGGCGAGCCTAATAAAACTCATTATGAAAAATTTCAGCGAAATTGGGTAATAAATGCGCTTGTTATAGGCTTAAGACCCTAAATCGCCGGATCGCTCTATATGGCAGCTATATGTAGATATGGTCCCATATACTCTACATTCGGGTAGATGTCGAGGTCCCTAGTGAAACTCACTGTTTCAAATTTCAGCAAAATCGGAAAATGAATGCGCCTTGTATGGTCTTTAGACCCTAAAGCTGAAGATCGGTCTCTATGGCAGCTATATCTAAATGTAGCTCGATCTGGACCATATTCGGGACAGATGTTGGAAGTTTTGATGGAACTCACTGTTCCAAACATCAGCAAAATCGCCTGTTATAGTCTTGAGACCCTAAATCGCCAGATCGGTCTATATGACAGCTATTTCCAAATAAAGTCCCTTGTGGCCCATTCTGAAACTCAACCTGCTTATAGAAGAGATAGAGTCTGTGCAAAATTTCAATGCAATATCTCAATTTTTAAAGACTATAGCGTGATTACAACTAACGGACAGACACACGGGCATCATTCAATCCTCTTAGAATTTTACAACGATCCGAAATATATATACAATGTAGTGTCGGAAATGAATATTTCAATGAGTTGCAAACGTAATGACTAAATTAATATACCCCCTATCCCATGGTGATGGGTATATAAAAAAGCTAAAGAAGCCAAAAAAAAGTCATCCAAAACAATGACTATAAATAATTGTCAATTAAAATCGAAAGTGATTAGGTCACATAAGCACTTAAAACATATTTTTATACCCACCAGCATAGGATGGGGGTACACTAATGTAGTCATACCGTATGTAACACCTCGAAATATTCGTCTAAAACCCAATCTTGTCGTTTGTTTCTTTGGGTGTTTCTTATAGACTCGCAAACAGCTGAACCGAAATTTCTTGAAATTTTCACAGATGGTGCATAATGATACCGTGGTAAAAAAGGGTACTACTATTTTTTGATATTTGAAGGGGGGGCGGACCCTCCCCTTACCCCAGTTTTCAAAAACGCCAGATCTCGAAGATGGGTGGCACGATTTAAGCGAAATTTTGTGTACCGTCTTATAGTAATCTAAAATCAGAAATTTGGTTTCCAAATTTCGGGTGGGGTACCTAGGGGGACGCCCCACACCCAAAACCCGCCAAATATATATAGACCAATCACGACAATATGTGACTCAAATGAATGGTATTTAAGATTACAAAACGTATCTAATATCCCAGTGTCGGACCAAGTGTTTGGGGGACCACCGCAAGCCCCAAAACACCTCTAATTCGGGCATATTTACCCACCCTGACAATGTGGGACTCAAATGAAAGGTATTTACGAGTAGAATACGAATTTGATACCGAAATTTGGGTAAAAATAGGGTACTAAATTTTTTGGTATTTGAAGGGGGGGTGGGGGGATGGCGGACCCTCCCCCTTACCCTAATTTTCAGAAACGCCAGATCTCTTAGAAAGGTGGTGCGATTTAAACGAAATGTTGTGTGCTCTCATATAGTACCCTAAAAATAAAAAATTGGTTTCCAAATTTCGGATGGGGTACCTAGGAGGCCGCCCCACCCCCAAAACCTATAAAACATATATTTAGACCTATCACAACAATATGGGACTCAAATGAAAGATATTTAGGATAAAAAAACGTATCTGATATCCAATTGTCGCACCAAGTGCTAGGGGGACCACCCCAACCCCAAAACACCTCTAAATCGGACTTATTTACCCACCATGACAATATGGGACTCAAATGAAAGGTATTTACGGGTAGAATACGAATTTGATACCCAAATGTGGGACCAAGTTTCTGGGGGTCCACCCTTTCCCCAAAAAACACCCCCCAAACATGACTTATTTACTGACCATGGAAATATGGGGCTTAAATAAAAGTGTAGTTGAGTGTAAAATACGAATCTGATATCCAAATGTGGGACTAAGTATTTGGGAGGTCGTCCTTCCCCAAAAACATGCCCCAAAGAGGACAAATTAACGACCATAGCAGTATGGGGCTCAAATGAAAGGTCTTTGGGAGTAAAGCACGAATCTGATATCAACCACCCAAAACACCACCCATATAGGAACTATTTGCTGACCATTGCAATATGGGGCTCAAATAAAGGTAATTTAAAGTAGAACACGAGTATGATGTATACTTTCAAGGCCAAATCAATGAGTGGCCGCCCCATCCCCCAAAACAACAACAAACCGGTCATGTTTGGCGACTATGAAAATATGGGGCTCAAATGAAAGGTATTTGAGAGTAGACTACGAATCTGATATCAACATTCGGGACCAATTGTCTAGGGGACATTCCACCACTATAATAACCCCCAAATTGGACGTATTTGCTCACCAAGACAATTTGGGTCTTCAAAACAGTGGAGCTCTGGGGCCCATACCCCAAACCGGACATATTTGCTGGCTTTTGCAATAAGGGGTTTAAATGAGATTAGAAAACGAATTTGATATCTAATTTCAAGGCCAATGTCAATAGGGGTTTGAAATATATGATATATAGATACATGAGAATAGAGCACGATGCTGGTATATTTTCAGGGCTTTGCGGTACCACCCCAAAACACTCCTAAATCGAGCATATTTACAGACCATGTCAATGTGGGGCTCATATGAAAGGTATTGGGGAGTAGAACATGAAAGGTATTGGGGAGTAGAACAAAATAGACCACAAACAACAATTATTTTCTGACCATCGCAATATAGTTCTCAAATAAAGGTTTTTGGGAGTAGACTACGAATATCCAAATGTGGAACTATGTATTTGGGGAACCGCTCTTTGCCCAGAAACCTCTTAAAGGGTAAACATTTGCCGACCATGACAATATGTGGCTAAAATGAATTGAGACTAGAAAATAATTTGATAATCAATTTTGGGGCCAAGTGTTTGGGGGACGCCTTATCCTATAAACTCTACTTAAACCATTGGTAATATGGGGTTTAAATAAGTGGTATGTGAGACAAGAGCACGATGCGTCTAGGGGACTACCTCACACCTGAACACACTCCTAAATCGGACATCATGGGGATTTTTGGGCGTAAATAAATACTTTCTAGAAAGGCATTAAACCCTCCGAGCGAATTCGTGGTCCAATAAAGATCATATGGGATTCAGATAAAGGTACTTATATTGTTATACTCTTAGTAAAGTGATATGCTTATACTATTTTCGTAGCATGGTATTTGACTAAAAGCTCTTTAATGGTCGAAACTAAATATTCAAAGGATAATTTTGTGCCACATAAATTAAAAGAAGGCGCAGCGGAGCGGGCCCGGTTCAGCTAGTAAAGTATATATTCTACATTGTCTCGACGTTCTGAGTCGATCTAGCCATATCTGTCCGTCCGTCTGTCCGTCCGTTCGTCTGTCCGTCCGTCCCTCTGTCCGTACGTCCGTCTATCGAAATCACGATAGAGGTCGAAAGCGTTAAACTAGACGCTTGGAAGTTTGCACAGATACTTAACATCGATTTAGGTCATCGGGGATTGCAAATGGGCCATATCGGATCAGATATAGATATAGCTCCCATATAAACCGATCTCTCGATAGAATTCTTGAGCCCCTGAAAGCCGCAATTTTTGTCCGATTTGGCTGAAATTTTGCATATTGTGTTCTGTTACGACTTCCAATAACTGTCCTGAGTACGGTCCACATCCGTCCGCCCGTCTGTCTGTCCGTCTGTCTGTTGAAAGAGCGCTAGCTTTCGAAGGAGTAAAGCTAGCCGCTTGAAATTTGGCACAAAATACTTCTTATTATTGTAGGTCGGTTGGGATTGTAAATGAGCTAATCGGTCCACGTTTTGATATAGCTGCCATATAAACCGATCTGGGATCTTGACTTTTTGAGCCACAAGAGGACGCAATTATTATTCGATATGGCTGAAATTTTGCACGACGTGTTTTCTTATGACTTCCAACAACTGCGCTGAGTTTGGTTGAAATCAGTCTATAACCTGATATAGCTGTCATATAAACCTATCTGGGGTCTTGACTTCTTGAGCGTCTAGAGATCGCAATTCCTATCCGATTTGGCTGAAATTTTGCACGACGTGTTTTGTTATGATATCCAACAACTGTGTTAAGAAAAGTTCAAATGGGTCCATAACCTGTCTGGGGTCTTGACTTCTTGAGTCACTAGAGGGCGCAATTATTATTCGATTTGGCCGAAATTTTGCATGAGGTGTTTTGTTATCATTTCCAGATGCCTTATAAACCGATCTGGGATCTTGACTTCTTTAGCCTCTAAAGTGCGCAATTATTATCCGATTAGGCCGAAATTTTGTACAACGGCTTCTCCCATGACCTTTAACGTACGTGTCGAATATGGTCTGGATCGGTTTAAAGCCCAATACAGCTCCTCTATAAACCGACCTCCCCATTTTATTTCTTCAGCCCCTAAACAGCGTAATTCTTACTAAATTTGGTTGAAACTTTACACAATGACTTCTACTATGGCCTCCAATATTCAGTTCAATTATTGTGCGAAATGAAGCATAACTTGATATTGTTCCAAAAACATAGCAATTATTTTCTTATATCTTTTGTTTACCTAAAAAGAGATACCGTGGCAAGAGCTCGACAAATGCGATCCATGATGGACGGTATATAAGATTCGGCCTGGCCGAACTTAGCAGGCTTTTACTTGTTTCTTAATGTTTTCTAAATGATGATTTCATTTTCAATTTTTTCCAATTTCACATCTTCATGCTAATGTTTCCTTTTTTTTCTCATTTTAGAAGTCAGTGGCACCTACATTACACGTTCCTGTTACTTTGGTGACATTAGCAGCAATAATGGATGCAAAATTGATGTCAAGGAAAATCCATTTACTTCAGAAGTTGCTTGTGATGTCTGCTCCGGCAATCTTTGCAATGGTTCCTCAGGCATGGCTCCCGTTGTCATTGCCATCGCTGCCTTCTTTGGTTTGGCACGTGTACTCTCCTAAATGGGAAGTTCTTCCAAGATGATGGAACGATTTGAAAATTTGAATGCTAAAACATTTTGGCCTTTATTTGTTTTGTTATTATTTTAAGAAGGAATTTTCATTTTTATTTATTATTTTATACAAACATTTATGATTGTTTTTTTTTTATTTTTTCTATACAAAGAAAAGGTTAATAAAAAAAGTACAAAAAAAAATATTTTTCTTTATGGAGGCCACCATAGCTCAGTGATTTGCATATCCGCCTTTGAAACTAGACCCCTGGGTTGAATTCCAGGCGAGAACATCAGAAAACATTTTCAGTTGTGGTCATCCCCTCCTAGGTCTGGCAACATATGAGGTATTTACCTGAGGTAATCAGACTTGCATATTTCTCTACTAAGTGGTGTCGCTCTGCGCCAGTAAAAAGGAGGTCCCATATCATTGAACATAAACTTGTATAGGACAGCACTCATATAGCACGAACCACGAGGAGAGCGATCAGGCTTTGCTGGTTTCCGGAGTATCAGAAGCAGGCACAAAATAACGCTACCATCAAGTTGGCCAGGAATGGATAAACCGATCAAGCTATTGAATCCATTAACTATCGCCTGTTTGAGCTTCTTGAAGTGAACTTCAGTGTGGCCAAGGCCCTGCTGCCTGGGCCTGGCTAAGCATGGTCCGGATAGCTGTTAAGACTGGTCGTTAGATTAGGTTAGGTTAGATTTAAGTGGCAGCCTGCCATCAGACTCACTTAGACGTTTTCGTCCATTGTGATACATAACGGAGTAAGGCGGAATTTGGCGGTGAAGGATAGAGGACTGCTGTCAATAAACTTGGTTAACACGATGCCTTTTGGTTCGACGCAGTCCGAGTTAAGGGAGTGGGCGACGAATACGCATGCAACATTGTAAAATAGCGAAACGATCGGTAGGACGACGAAGATTCTATGGGGGGATCCAGATTGTGAGAAAACGGGCTATTACTTAAAGGAGGTAAGAAGTAGGTCAGTATAGCTATTGGTATCATATCGCGACACATAGGACTACGAGCTCACTTATGTAAAATCGATGCGGCAAGTGATAACATGTGTAGAGCATGAGGGGAAGATGATGAGATCAGACATGAACCAACTCAGGGGAGTGGTATTGAAAACAATTAAGGATTTTGCACGGAATTCCTAACTTAAAATCTTCTTTTTAGAGATTACTTTGTAGTTTAGAGAGGTGTATGTCCATAGTGGCATGGGGCGTATTAATATCTGCACCCTCTTTTCAACCTAACCTAGTCAGCCATATTATATTTCCTTTCTGTACCTATATGCCAAGTTGCAGACCTCCAGCTCTATCTGAACACAAAGTACCAAATGGTCCAAAATTTAAGAATTTTGAATAGATCTTTTAGTCACCCTTCATGTATTTGCTAGTTGTACCTACATGTCAAATTTCAGACTACTAACTCCATTTGTAAAGAAAGTACCAAATGGTACTAATTGCGGTACTTAACGTTCGTTTTCTCTCGTTACCGGTACTATTTTTCCATTTGTTATTTTCACCCTCATACTTTTGCACCAGATGTCTTTAAAGTCAAATTTCAAAATTCTACCTCTATCTATCCTTCCTGTACCAAGATTATCCATTTCGTACCTTTTTATACCCACCACCAAAGGATGGGGGTATATTCATTTTGTCATTCCGTTTGCAGCACATCGAAATATCCATTTCCGACCCTATAAAGTATATATATTCTTGATCAGCGTAAAAATCTAAGACGATCTAGACGTGTCCGTCCGTCTGTCCGTCTGTCTGTTGAAATCACGGATACAGCCTTCAAAAATAGAGATATTGAGCTGAAACTTTTCACAGATTCTTTTTTTGTCCATAAGCAGTTTAAGTTCGAAGATGGGCTATATCGGACTATATCTTGATATAGCCCCCATATAGACCGATCCTCCGATTTAGGGTCTTAGGCCCATAAAAGCTACACTTATTATCCGATGTCGCTGAAATTTTGAACAGTGAGTTGCGTTAGGCCCTTCGACATCCTTCTTTAATTTGACCCTGATCGGTCTAGATTTGGATATAGCTGCCATATAGTCCGATCCTCCGATTTAGGGTCTTAGGCCCATAAAAGCCACATTTATATTCCGATTTTTCTGAAATTTGGGACAGTGAGTTGTCTTAGGCCCTTCGACATCCTTCTTTAATTTCCCTCAGATCGGTAAAGATTTGGATATTGCTGCCATATAGACCGATACTCCGAATAAGGGTCTGAGGCCCATAAAAGCCACATTTATATTCCGATTTTCCTGAAATTTGGGACAGTGAGTTGTCTTAGGCCCTTCGACATTCTTCGTCAATTTGACCCAGATCGGTGCAGATTTAGATATAGCTGTCATATAGACCGATCCTCCGATTTAGGGTCTTAGGCCCATAAAAGCCACATTTATTTTCCGATTTTGCTAAAATTTGGGACAGTGAGTTGTCTTAGGCCCTTCGATATTCTTCGTCAATTTGACCCAGATCGATCTAGATTTTGATATAGCTGCCATATAGACCGATGCTCCGATTTAGGGTCTTAGGCTCATAAAAGCCACATTTATTAAGAGATTTTGCTGAAATTTGGGACAGTGAGTTGTGTTAGGCCCCTCTATATCCTCCATCAATTTGGCCCAGATCGGTCTAGATTTGGTTATAGCTGCCATATAGACCGATCCTCCGATTTAGGGTCTTAGGCCCATAAAAGCCACATTTATTATCCGATTTTGCTGAAATTTTGGACAGTTAGTTGTCTTAGGCCCTTCGACATCCTTCGTCAATTTGGCGCAGATCGGTCCAGATTTGGCTATAGCTGCCATAAAGACCGATCCCTCGGTTGTAGGTTTTGGGGCCATAAAAAGCGCATTTATTACCCTTTTTTGCTGAAAGTTGAGACAGTGAGTTGTGTTAGGCCCTTCAACATCTTTCTTTAATTTCACTCAGATCGGTCCATATTTGGATATAGCTGTCACATAGACCGATCTCTCGATTTAATGTTTTGGGCCCATAAAAGGAGCATTTATTGTCCGATATAGCCGAAATTTGGGACAGTGAGTTAAGTTTAGCCCCTCCACATATTTCAGCAGTTTGGTCTAGATCGATTAAGATTTGCAGATAGCTGCCATATAGACCGATATCTCGATTTAAAGTCTTGGCCCCAAAAAAAGGGCATTTTTAATCCGTTTTAACTGAAATTTGACACATTGACTTATGTTAGGCTTTTTCGGCTTTTTTTTGGCTTTTTTTATGCTTCAGATTGGTTTATTTTTAGATATAGCTACTAAAAAGACCAATATTTTCTTATACACAATTGATCAAAGGCTAGTACTTATTAGAATTTGGTCCATATCGAAACATATTTCGATATACCTGTTATGGGACATAAGGTATGCTATTTTTACCGGATTTTGATGAAAGGTGGTTTACATATATATCCGAGGTGGTGGGTATCCAAAGTTCGGCCCGGCCGAACTTAACGTCTTTTTACTTGTTGGTACTCTTATATTCACCCAATTATGACCGGCATAGTGTACCTAAGTACCAAAATTCAGAGCACGAGTTCAATTTACAAAGACCGATTGCGGTACGTACTATAACGTACTATTTCTCCCACTTCCGGTACGATTTTTCAAAATTTGTTTTACCAAACCTTTTTTTGCCAGACTCTCTTCAATTTGAGCCCAAGAACATAATTCTAGCACTTTCCTTTCGCGCTGGGCAAATATGTACCATTTCGTACTTTTTAGTACCTAAACGTACGAATACCACCAAATCCAGCCTTATCCCGTGCCTATGGCCCAAGACAACATTTGTGCACAATTTCATAATTTTAGCTTTAGCCGTTTGGGCTGGGCGATGATCAGTCAGTCACGCAACTCTTTTATATATTGCCAGCCATAGAATAGGAGATACGATATACTTATCCCGTGGTTCCCTCTCTTTCAACTCGATATGTTGTTTTCTTAGTTTCTCCATTTCGACAACTCTATACTATTACCACAAGGCATAAGATGTGGTTTTATGATACAATACTTTATTTAAATGTAAACTCTATAGTGGTGGTCTACATTTAAAGCCTCAATTTCGCTGTCAACCATTACGGTTATCTCAAAATTATATTTTTAGCAATGTCTTTGAAATTTGACCAAAATAGTTTCCATGGTCTGTTAGAATGTCATTTTGTTTCGAACACCACATATAAACGGAGGCTACACAAAAGTTCTAAATCTAAATCTAAATGAAAAAAAACCAAGACCTTGCTCATTCTAAGTCAACATATAAAATTTAAAATGATTTTACAAAAATTGCTGCTGTTTGTTGTTATATGGGCTATTTTGGCCAATTCCGGTAAGAAAAATATTTAAAAATCGTACTACGTTAATTAAAGACTTATCAAATTTTCGGTTCTTTCTTTAAAGCTTTTGCTTTCTATTGTTATCATTGCAATTCCAAGCACGATGAGCATTGCGGTTATAGATTTTATCATACTAAGCAAATGGACACCCATTGTAGCCATGTATCGCCTCCTGCCACTCTGGGCTCCCTGTTCTTCGGCTCAAGTGCACAGGCTACTGGCTGTATGAAGCAAATTATTCAATCAAGTAAGTAAAAATTTTTATTGAAAGAGCAAAAATGAAAATCCTGATAAAATTTTGAAAAGCGACATCATAAAAACGACAGTTCGAAAAGCATCCATTGATTTAAATGGGTTATAATCTTCCTTTGATCTCATTTGCAAAGTTCTCTGTAATGTTGATTTTCTTATAAGCAGATGACTCACAACCTATGACATGATTCACCCTCGATGTGATTTGAGGCTAAAGCTTATGTTCGAGTCACTGGGAAACACAATTTGGAAGGCCATGGCTCTGGTGTAAATCTCGGCATTGAAATGGGGACTTAACTGGGTTTTTTCCCGATTCAGAGCATAGTATATGGGCATCAATATTCGAAGTTATAAAAAAGAACTAAATTTCATAAAATTCAGACAACAACTGATCTCTCTAACAGTAATCTATCAAGTCATCTATGGGATCATAGTGATCTATATCGGTGTGTGAAATTTTAGAACTGAAAGACGGACAGATGGACAAATAGACAGACAAAGAAATCGACAGATGGACATGGATACCACAGAGCAGCAGCAAGCCACAAAATAAGTGTACTTGGTAGACATACAGCGAATGGTAAGCTAACACCTTATACCCAGGGCTGCGGAGTCGAGTTTTTGAGGCCTGATTCGAAGTCGGTATCAGACTATTGAGCGGAAGCCGGACTTTGGTTCGAAGTGGAACACGCTAACCCCTACTCCGAACCAACTCCGACTCCGGCTTAATACTCCGACTCCGACTTAAACTCCGCCCCAGGGTCGTAGTCGAATGCTATACTCCGAAGCCCTGCTTATACCGGTAATCGATGTTGACGCTTACGACTCCCAACGACCAAAACATAAAATACTCCTTAAAATTCGTTGAGCTACTGCGTTTTTGCTGATGAACATAAAATACTTGCTGGCCGTATTTTACACTTTAAGCAATATTCCCAAGGCCTCACATTGAACGTAACTGAAGACACACACACACACACACAGCTACGCCGTTCAAAGTTATGATAGCGGAAATTAATTTGCATGCTTTGTAATGGGTTGGATAAAGAAAACAAGTAAAAAGGCGTTAAGATTGGTCGGGACGAACTTTGGATACCCAGCACCTCCGGTATATATGTAAACCATCTTTGGTCAAAATCCAGTGAAAAATGTGCATACCTCATGCCCCATAACAGTTATATCGAAATATGTTCCGATTTGGAACAAATTTTAATCAGTACAAGTCATTGTTCAATTGTGTGTAACAAAATATTGGTCTTTTTAGTAGTAGTATAACTAAAAATAAACCGTTCGGAACCATATACGACAAGGGTGTCGAAAAGCCTAACATAAGTCACTGTGTCAAATTTCAGTGAAATCGGATTATAAATGAGCCTTTTCTGGGGCCAAGACTTTAAATCGAGATATTGGTCTATATGGCAACTATATTCCAATCTGGACCGATCTTGGCCAAATTGAAGAAGAATGTCGAAGGGCCTAACACAACTGACTGTCCCAAATTTCGGCGACATCGAACAATATCGAACAATCTAGACAGATCTGAGTCATATTGCAGAAGTATGTCGAGGGGCTTAGCTTAACTGACTGCCCCATATTTCGGCGATATCGGACAATAAATGCGTCTTTTATGGGCCCAAGGACCTAAATCGAGAGATCGGTCTATATGGCAGCTATATTCAGATCTGGACCGATCTGGTCCAAGTTGCAGAAAAATGTCGGAGAGCCTAACACAATTGAAGAAGGACGTTGAAGAGCCTAACTAAACTCGCTGTCTCAAATTTCAGCGACATCGGACAATAAATGCGCCTTTTATGGCCCCAAAACCTAAAACCGAGAGATCGGTCTATATGGCATATTTATATCAAAATCTGGACCGACCTGTGCCATATTGCAGAAATATGTCGAGGGGCTTAGCTTAACTGAATGTCCCATATTTCGGCGATATCGGACAATAAATGCGTATTTTATGGGCCCAAGGACCTAAATCGAGAGATCGGTCTATATGGCAGCTATATCCAAATCTAAACCGATCTGGGCCAAATTGAAGATTTTAGGGAAATCGGATAATATATGTGGCTTTTATGGGCCTAAGACCCTAAATCGGCGGATCGGTCTATATGGGGGCTATATGAAGATATAGTCCGATATAGCCCATCTTCGAACTTAACCTGCAAAAAGAGGATTTGTGCAAAGTTTCAGCTCAATATCTCTATTTTTAAAGACTGTAGCGTTATTTCAACAGACTGACGGACGGACATGTCTAGATCGTCTTAGAGTTTTACGCTGATCAAGAATATATATACAATACTTTGTAGGGTCGGAAATGGATACTTCGATGTGTTGCAAACGGAATGACAAAATGAAAATACCCCCATCCTTCGGTGGTGGGTATAAAAATGGAAGTAAGTGTGTCACTTTTGAGCAGACGGAGACAGACACCACGTACAACACTGATAAAAGCAATTCTCTTTCTAAAATAAAAAACCAAGTGCAAAAAAAAAACAGCAGAGTATATCTATGCCGCTCTACAACACTTGATGTCTCATTCCTCAGCTTGCTTTGGCTTCATATGAAACTCATCTGAGTGGTGCTGATTTGCAAACAATATACGCTGCCCGACGACCAAAATGGAAAACACATCCCAATGCACACATTACTAAAACATTCGGGCATCTTTCACTCCTTTGTATATGTGCGTGTGTTTCGGGATTTCTTTGTTTTAAGGTGGCATGCGTAACAGACAATTGCTTTGACCAAAGTGGCTATTGAGTGCCAAATTTTGGTTCTCATGGAGTTCTCTGATGGATACAAGGACATGAATATACATTGAACTACAGAGAGACAGACGGATCGACAAACAAATGGGCAGATGGTCAATGATGCCATGAAATTGTTTGTCGGCCTAGCGATGTATGACTGTCTACATACATCGCTAGGCCGACAAACAATTTCATGGCAATCAAGAATGTTAATGCTTTGTAGGATCTTAGATTAATATATTGATCCCTTCCCCTTTTTTTGTCAAGGTTTACTAAAGTTTTATTAATTATATAACTCTTTACCCTTTCAGAAACATCTGGTACCCACATTGTGCGTACCTGTTACTTTGGTGATATCTACAACATCACAACTGGCTGCACTCTTAATGCCTTGGATGTTTTGTCTACGCTCGTAAGCTGTGATGTCTGTACCGATTATTTATGCAATGGTGCCACTTCTATAGCCCCACTTGCTGCTGGCGTTTTGGTACTATTTTTAATGGCTCGCATTTTCTCCTAATCTGTATTTGTATATATGAATAATTCAATAATAATTATCTTCTACACAATAGATGAAATGTTGCGATAGTTTATTTGTATGGTTCCTACAGGCAGAAAAACGACTGAAAAGACTTTTTCAAAAATTTATTACAATAAAATGGAGACTATCGAGATGGGCTACGAGAAATGGTTTGAGGACTGACACAAAAATTGATAAGACAAAAATGTTTCAAAATCATGCACCAATCTTATCATTATCATGCACGGACGTTGTTGTAAACATCCTCAACAAACGTGAATGATTCTATGAACATGCGTTGTTGTTTCATGCACCACCCGTTGTGAACATCATCCCTACGAAATGTGTATGTATACCAACCTTAAGTTTAAATGACTTTTTAAACATTGTGTGTGTGTATAGGCGAGCGTGGTGCAAAGTGATAAGGCGTTTGTATACACACAATGGGATTGATGAAACACAGGTTAGATACTCAGCTGCTGAAAAAAAACTTTTGCAATCTTTTTAAAAATGGTGCATTAGAGGTTGTCAGCATGTGAACGATCGTGGACGTTTTGTTCAACACAACTGTTGTTGCAATCTTTTAAAAAATGCTGCACTGGAGGTTGTCAGAATGTGAATGGTCGTGGACGTTTTGTTCAACACAACTGTTGTTGGCTTATAAACATTTGTGGTTGATCTAATAACATCGTGTGTTGGTTCACTTTTATGAACGAATGTGATCACTTTGTCATCGCCGTGTTTGATTTTTTCTATGCGTGAAGAAGCAAAGCCAGTGCTCTTGCGCGAAGATATAAGGTACCGAATTTTCCAGTCTTTAGACGGTACAACTCTGCAGTTTCCGAAAGAAGGCGAAGTATCTTGACTAGTCCTCGAATCGAAGAAATGCCAAGGGGTTTTGTGCACCTTCTACTCCTGCAGAAGGATGTCTATAGGAAGTGGGTAGTTGACCCGAAGATGATTAATTGGGGGTACACGGCCTTTGTGGAAAAGAGAACTTTTACCAGGGAGTTCCAGATGGTGCAAAACACCTTCCGGGATTTCCTTACTGTTCAAAGAAGTCGGAATGAAGGAAGCATTGAGGTCCATACCGCAGATAGCGTTGGAAGCTATGGTAATTATGCAACCTAGTGAGGTCTATATTCGAAACTGTGCCATTAAGGTTGCGATTTAGCTGAGCGAAATCGGCATTCTGAAAAAGATCGGTTACAAACACAGAACCATTCTGATTGCTAAAACAGCGGTGGGTGGGCTAAAGACGGTCGTAGACTTTCTCGCATTGAGGATGTTGTATTTGAAAGGGAGGAGAGAAAGAGAGGAATTGATATCGGTCGAGATTATTTGATATCGGTCGGTCTGTTGGTGATTTAAACATCTTTACCAAAAACAAGTAAAAGAGTGCTAAGCTCGGCCGGGCCGAATCTTGGGAACCCATCACCATGGATTCTGCTGAAATATGGGAGCTATATCTGGTTAAAGACGGATTTGGACAGTACTTGGCACAGTGGAAGTCATAACACTATATGCCAAATCGGATAAAAATCGCGACTTGTTGGGGCTCAAGAAGTCAAATCGGGAGATCGGTTTATATGGGAGCTATATCAGATTCTTGACCGTTTTCAAAAGAACTTTGCCTAGTTGTTACAAGTCATAACAGAACTCCACACGCAAAATGTCAGCCAAATCGGATAAAAATGTGGCTTTCAGGGACTCAAGAAGTCAAATCGGGAGATCGGTTTTCATGGAAGCTATATCAGGTTATAGAGCGATTGCGGATGACAATTGCGGCTTCTAGGGGCTAAATACGTCAAACCGTGAGATCGGTTTGTATGCCAGCTGTATTCTTATCTGAACCGATATGGCCCATTTGCGATCCCCAATGAAGTACATCAATAAGATATACATATGCAAAATTTCAAGCGACTAGCTTTATGCGTTTGACCGCTGTCGTGATTTCCACAGACGGACGGACTGACAGACATGGCTTCTTCGACTCAAAATGTCAAGATGACCAAGAACCTTTATGGGGCCCTAGATCAATATTTCGAGATGTTACAAACGGAATGTCTAGGTTAGTATGACCCCATCCTATAGTGGTGGGTATAGAAATCCTTAATTTCAAGGAAAATATCTTTCACCAAAGAAAATTTTTTCTTGAAAAGTTGAAAATGTATCATTATACCCTACACCACTACTCTGGTACATTATAACTTAGTGAATTTGTTTGTAACACCCAAAAGGAAGACAGATAGACCTATTAATAAGTATACCGATTGACTCAGAATCACTTTCTGATTCGATTTAGCTATGTCCGTCAGTCTGTCT
This sequence comes from Stomoxys calcitrans, assembly GCF_963082655.1. Taxonomy (NCBI): domain Eukaryota; kingdom Metazoa; phylum Arthropoda; class Insecta; order Diptera; family Muscidae; genus Stomoxys; species Stomoxys calcitrans. Next base: position 29,330,626 of record NC_081554.1, read on the forward strand.
GTCTGTCCGTCCGTCTGTCTGTCCATGTTAATTTGTGTACAAAGTACAATTCGCAGTTTTCATCCGATCGTCTTCAAATTTGGTACAGGCATGTTTTTCGGCCTAGAGACGAAGCCTATTGAAATTGCAAAAAATCGGTTCAGATCTGGATATAGCTCCCATATATATGTTCATCCGATTTGCAGTAATACAGCAATAAAATGGTCTTTTGTTAACCGATTCTCTTGAAATTTCGCAGAAAGGATTTTTTTTCCGACTCTCGATAAGACTGCTGAATTTCATGGATATCGGTTCAGATTTAGATATAGCTCTCACATATATATATAGCCCGATTTTCACTCCTAGAACCACTGCAAGCACATTTATTGACCAATCTTGCCAAAATTTTGCACAACGCTTTTCTCGACGACTACCTCAATATACATAGAGTTTGGTCAAAATCGGTTTAGATTTAGATATAGCTTCCATATATATGTTCGTCCGATTTGCAGTAATATTGCAATAAAATGATCTTTTGTTAACCGATTCTCTCGAAATTTGACGGAAGGAATTTTTTTGCGACTCTCGACATTTCTAATGAATTTCATGTAAATCGGTTCAGATATAGATATAGCTCTCACATATATATATCGCCCGATTTTCACTCCTAGAGCCACTGCAAGCACATTTATTGACCAATCTTGCCAAAATTTTGCACAACGCTTTTCTCGAAGACTACCTCAATATACATACGGTTTGGTAAAAATCGGTTCAGATTGAGATATATTGCAATAAAATGGTTTTTTGTTAACCGATTTTCTTCGAAATTCGGCAGGAGGGATTTTCTCTTCACTCTCAATATTTCTGGTGAATTTCATGGAAATCGGTTCAGATTTAGATATAGCTCTCACATATATATATCGGACGATTTTAACTTCTAGAGTCACAGCAAGCGCATTTATTGATCCATCTTGCCAAAATTTTTCAAAACGCTTTCCTCGACGACTGCCACAGTATCTGAGGAGTTTGCTCGAAATCGGTTCAGATTTAGATATAGCTCTCATATATATGCGTTCGTCCGATTTTGAGATATTTTGCAAAAAAGTCATCATTTGATTTCCGATTCTGTCGATATTCGACAGGAATGATTTTCTTATGACTCTCCACATGAATGATAAATTTCATGGAAATCGGTTCAGATTTAGATATAGCTCTCATATATATGTATCGCCCGATTTTGACTCCTAGAGCCACTGCAAGCACATTTATTGACCAATCTTGCCAAAATTTTGCACAACGCTTTTCTCGAAGACTACCTCAATATACATACAGTTTGGTAAAAATCGGTTCAGATTTAGATATAGCTCCCATATATATGTTCGTCCGATTTGCAGTTATACTGCAATAAAACGGTCTTTTGTTAACCGATTTTCTTGAAATTCGGCAAGAGGAATTTTCTCTGGTGAATTTCATGGAAATCGGTTCAGATTTAGATATAGCTCTCACATATATATATCGCCCGATTTTAACTTCTAGAGTCACAGCAAGCGCATTTATTGATCCTTCTTGCCAAAATTTCGCAAAACGCTTTCCTCGACGACTGCCACAGTATCTGAGGAGTTTGCTCGAAATCGGTTCAGATTTAGATATAGCTCTCATATATATGTTCATCCGATTTTGAGATATTTTGCAAAAAAGTCATCATTTGATTTCCGATTCTGTCGAAATTCGTCAGGAATGATTTTCTTATGACTCTCGACATTAATGATGAATTTCATGGAAATCGGTTCAGATTTAGATATAGCTCATATATATATATATATCGCCGGATTTTCACTTAAAGAGCCACAGCAAGCGCATTGTTTGACCAATTGTGCCAAAATTTTGCACAGCGCTTTCCTCGACGACTACCACATTATCTGAGAAGTTTGCTCGGAATCGGTTCAGAATTAGATATAGCTTCCATATATACGTTCATCAGATTTTGGGTGATTTGCCATAATGTTGTCATTTTTCAACCATAGTTTTCACAGTTTGAACATATTTGCTCGCGGAGGTGCATCAAAATTGGTTCGAAATTGGATATAGCTCCCACATTGTACTTCTTTAGGGAAAATTTTATGGAAATTTTGTCTTTAGGGAAAATTTCATGGAAATTTTGTCTTAAGGGAAAATTGCATGGAAATTTTTTCTGTAGGGAAAATTTCATAGAAATTTTGTTTTTAAGGAAAATTTCATGGAAATTTTGTCTTCAGGGAAAAACTAATGGAAGTTTTGTCTTTAGAGAAATTTTTTCTTAAAGGAAATTTTGTCTTAAGGGAAAATTTCATGGATTTTTTTTAAGGGAAAATTTCATGGACATTTTGTCTTAAGGGAAAATTTCGTAGAAATTTTGTATATAAAGAAATTTTCATAAAAATTTGGTTTTGAATGGAATTTTTGCCCATGGAAATTTTTTCTTTAGGGAAAATTTCATGGAAATTTTGTTTTTTATGGAAAATTTCATGGAAATTTTGTCTTCAGGGAAAAACTAATGGAAATTTTGTCTTTAGAGAAAATTTCATGGAAATTTTGTCTTAACGGAAAATATAATAGAAATTTTGTCTTTAGGGAAAATTTCATTAAGGGAAAATCTCATGGAAATTTTGTCTTAAAGGAAAATTTCATGGAAATTTTGTCTTTAGGGAATATCTAATGGAAATTTTGTCTTTAGGGAAAATTTCATGCAAATTTTGTCTTTAGGGAAAATTTCATGGAAATTTTGTCTTTAGGGAAAATCGCATGGAAATTTTTTCTTCAGGGAAAATTTCATGGAAATTTTGTCTTTAGGGAAAATTTAATGGAAATTTTGTCTTTAGGGAAAATTTTATGGAAATTTTGACTTTAGGGAACATTTCATGAAAATTCTGTCTTAAGAGAAAATTTCATAAAAATTCTGTCTTTAGAGAAAATTTAATGGAAATTTTTTCTTTAGGGAAAATTTCATGGAAATTTTGACTTTAGGGAAAATTTCATGGAAATTTTGTCTTAAGGGAAAATTTCATGGAAATTTTGTCTTAAGGGAAAATTTCATGGAAATTTTGTCTTTGTGGAAAATTTCATGGAAATTTTGTCTTCAGGGAAAATCTCATGGAATGTTTGTCTTTAGGGAAATTCATAGAAATATTGTCTTTAGAGAAAATTTCATGGAAATTTTTTCTTTAGGGAAAATTTCATGGAAATTTTTTCTTTAGGGAAAATTTCATGGAAATTTTGTCTTTAGGGAAAATTTCATGGAAATTTTGTCTTAAGGGAAAATTTTATGGAAATTTTGTCTTAAGGGAAAATTTCATGGAAATTTTGTCTTTATGGAAAATTTCGTGGAAATTTTGTCTTTAGGGAAAATTTCATGGAATTTTTTTTAGGGAATATTTCATGGAAATTTTGTCTTTAGGGAAAATTTCATAGAATTTTTGTTTTAAGAGAAAATTTTATGCAGATTTTGTCTTTAGAGAAAATCTCATGGAAATTTTGAATTAAGAGAAAATTAAAATTTTGTCTTAAGAGAAAATTTGAAGGAGATTTTCTCTTCAGGGAAAATTCCATGGAAATTTTGTCTTTAGGGAAAATTTCATGGAGATTATGTCTTAAGAGAAAATTTTATGGAAATTTTGACTTTAAGGAAAATTTCATGGAAATTTTGTCTTTAAGGAAAATTCCATGAAAATTTTGTCTTTAGGGAAAATTTCATAGAAATTTTGTCTTTAGAGAAAATTTCATAGAAATTTTGACTTTATGGAAAATTTCATGGAAATTTTGTCTTGAGGGAAAATTTCATGGAAATTTTGTCTAAGAGAAAGTTTCATGGAAATTTTGTCTTTAGGGAAAATTTCATGGAAATTTTGTCTCTGGAGATGATTTTATGGAAAATTTCATAGTAAATTTGTATTTAGAGAAAATTTCATGGAAATGTGGGGTATTATACAGTCGGCACCGCCCTACTTTTGCACTTCCTTACGGGTCCTTCAATTAAATTTACATTCTTTGGCGAATCTCTATAATCAGAACAAACATTTTTTTCAGTGTAATGCATTTCTACTTGTCCTGATTGCATAAATTACCATTATAATTGCATCAATGTCATGAAACTAACAACAATAATTTTTTACTCAAACATAGTATAAGCCACAAAGTGCATCCTTCCACTCAAGAACCCTTAAAACCACTCAAACTTGGCAACAAAAATTAACAACCCATGCAGGACATGTAGGAAGCCAACTCTCTTAGACAAAAGTTAAACAAATTCTTGAAAGGAAGTGGCATTCGACTGCAAGCTGCAGTTAAGTAAAGTCATAGAAAAAATACACACTGAAAGAAACAATGGCCAACATAAAATTCTTATTTGCTCTTAGCATTATGGCTACCTTGGCCATCAAGGGTAAGCAGGGACCTCATATGAAATGTGTAATTTTTTCTTAATTTTTAATATTTTTCCTTGCAGTTTTTGCCATTCACTGCTATCAGTGTGGGTCTTTGGGCAAGAAAAAATGTGGTGAACCCTTCAAACCAGAGGAAAATATGAAATTCGATTGCGACAAAGAAGTAGCTCCAAAGTACATAAAAGGATTAGCTGTGGGCGTTAATGCCACCGGTTGCATGATACAAATCGTGGAATCTCGTAAGTGGGTGTATGAGTGTTTCTCTTATTTTTAAAGGGGTTGACCTAAAAAACCGATGGCATTGTAGCTGGCGTCACAATGATTGCAAGCTAAAAAACTAAATGGTCTTTGCATTTGGCGTGGGTCTTCATTTGCATATCAACATTGGAGCGATTCATAACGAAGGAGTTAAAAAGTGAACAACAAAAACGGAACAAACGGAAGTGCATGCATTTTTTGGAATTGTAAAAATCAAGGACATTTTGTGGGAAAGGAATACAGATAGGAAGTTTGATATGAGAATAAAATGAGGATTTAGATGTATTGTTAATTCGGACAAACCGAATAATAACTGCATCCTTAAAGAACTCATGAATCCTATAGGGAGATCGGTTTTTACGGAAGCTATAAAAGGTTGTAGGGAAATTGGGACCACAACCGGCATGAATTTCGAAAATATAACAGAAGTCATCATGGAGCATTTCTAACAAATCCTTTAATAATTGCGGATTCTACTGAGTGTAGTCTGATTCAAGTTTAAAACTGAATGATAAGGGTCTTCCTTCTTAGGGCCGAAACAGTAGGAGCGCGTTTACGGAGCGCGCTCATAACGCCGCGGTGCAAAAATTCAACTCTGTACGCAAATGCCACAAAAACAAGGGGGAAAAGTTAAAAAATTTTAGACTTTGACTCTTAAAAGCTATCGTCATTCTGTGCTGCCGCACATGAACTGGAATTTTTAGACGTCAAAGCTAAAAACTGTTTACGCTTTCATTTTAACATATGATTGCAGAGTTGCATTTTTCAACGCAACGCTCCTCAACGCCTTTATAGTTAAGTTCGAATGGCGTGCCCCAGGGCAAAAACTCTTTAGGGTGGAGTTTCGATATGGTTCAACAGCTTAAATGCAAATGCAAATTATGCCCATGAACATCCTACCAAGTAAGTGGGGCAAACTTCTCACATATCAATGAGTGCAGTCCGATTCAAGTTTTAAGCTCAATGGTAAGGGATCTCCTTTTCATAGCCGAGTCCAAACGGCGTGCCGCAGTGCGACATCTCTTTTGAGAGAAATTTTACATGGCATGGTACCTCACAAATGTTGCCAGCATTGGGAGGAGAAAACCACCGCTGAAAAATTTTTCTGATTGTCTCGCCAGGATTCGAACCAAGGCGTTCAGCGTCATATGCCGACATGCTAACCTCTGCGCTACGGTGGCCTTCTCAAAAGCTTACACTAGGAGGTGATAACCACCGCTGCAAATTTTGTTCAACCTATCGCCAGAATTCGATCCTCTCCCCTAAGTGTCATAATAAGAATTTTGGGTCCAAAATTTATAGTCACTCGTTTGAAAGCTAATGTTTTTCACAGACAAACGAACAGATGGTCGAAGTATTGCAAACGGAATGAAAAAGTTATTATGGTGGGTATTAGTACTGAAACTCTTAAGGTTTTAATTCATAACTTTTTGTGAACCCAAAACCATAAACCGGGTGATCGGTCTACATGGCAACTCTTTCCAATTATGTTCCGATTTGAACCATAATAAGGATGGAAGCATCTCACTCAAGTCACTGTTTCAAATTTCATCAATATGTAGTAATACAGTGTAGCTGACACGAAGTAATACCAATTTAAATGACAAAAATAGGTGGAAAAAATCAAACTTTCAGAATCTATTCAATTTTGCTCGATATGACTACATTTTGCCTTGATTAAAATAAACGAGTTGCAAACTGCACGAATGTAATCTGTCGGTATTTTGGCCCCTCCCGTATAATGGATTTCTTCAGCACATTCATATTTTTAAACCCATCACTATAGGATAAGGGGTCTACTAATCTAGTCATTCCGTTTGTAACACCTCGAAATATTTATCTGCGACCCCATCATTTATGAGCATTCTGAATCATCTTGACATTCTAAGTTGATCAAGCCATGTCCATACGTCCGTCCGTCTATGGAAATCACGATAAGGGTTGAACGCGTACGGCTAACCGATCCAGCCTTGTCCGTCCGTCTGTCCATCCGTCTGTCCATCCGTCTGTCCATCCGTCTGTCCATCCGTCTGTCCATCCGTCTGTCCGTCCTCAGTCCGTCCTCAGTCTGTCCTCAGTACGTCTGTTCTCAGTACGTCTGTTCGTCCGTCTGTCCGTCCGTCTGTCCGTCCGTCTGTCCGTCCGCCTGCTCGTCTGTCCGTCCGTCATATGTCCGCCCGTCTGTCCGCCCGTCTGCCGAAATCACGATAGCGGTTGAACGCGTAAAGCTAGCTGCTTAAAATTTTTCACTGATACTTACTATTGATGTTGGTCGTAGAGGATTGCAAATGGGTCATATCGGTTCAGATTTGGATATAGCTCCTATATAAACCGATCTCCCAATTTCAATTATCGAGCTCCTGGGAACCGCAATTTTTGTCCGAAATTTTGCACAAAGTGTTCTATTAAGAGTTCCAACAACTGTACCAAGTACGGACCCAATCGCTCGAGAACCTAATATATTGGGTTACCCAAAATGTAATTGCGGATTTTTTAAAAGAAAGTAAATGCATTTTTAATAAAACTTAGAATGAACTTTAATCAAATATACTTTTTTTACACTTTTTTTCTAAAGCAAGCTAAAAGTAACAGCTGATAACTGACAGAAGAAAGAATGCAATTACAGAGTCACAAGCTGTGAAAAAATTTGTCAACGCCGACTATATGAAAAATCCGCAATTACTTTTTGGGCAACCCAATAGCTCCCATATAACCTGATCTCCCGACTTGACTTGTTGAGCCCCTTGAAGCCTCAATTTTTATACGATGGGAGCTATAAAGACTTCCAACAACTGTACCAAGTACTGTCCGAATCGATCAAGATCTTGATATAGCTCCCATATAAACCGATCACCCGATTTGACTTGTTGAGCCCCTTGAAACCTCAATTTTCTTACGATTTGCCTGAGATTTTGCACATAGTGTCATATTATGACTTCCAACAACTGTGCTACATACGGTCTGAATCGGTCTATAACCTGATATAGCTCTCATATAAACCGATCTCCCGATGTGACTTCTTGAGCTCCTGGAAGCCCCAATTTTTGTCCAATTTGGCTGAAATTTTGCACATAGTGTTCTGTTATGACTCTCAATAACTTTGCGAGTATGGTCCAGATCGGTCTATAACCAGATATAGCTCCCATATTTTGGCAGAATCCATGGTGGTGGGTTCCCAAGATTCGGCCCGACCGTACTTAGCACGCTTTTATTTGTTCTTGTTTCGTTTTTACCTTCATAAAAGACCCAAATAGAAAAGTCAATAGAATTTGCATTCGGCGTATGTGGATGAAATGAAGTGCGGAACATTGTTTAGCCATTCTTAGTTGTGCCGAGTCTTGTTGATACGTCAGATATACCGACGATAACTTGGCTAAAATTTAGTCAAGTCCATATCTCAAACCTATTTTTACCTATTTTTTAAAAGGATTTTAAGAGCTCTATGTCCTAAAAAAAAGAATCAAGCCAATCGGCCCACAAATTACTGTTTGACAAGAAATTCAAATTTGTACATGCTCTTGGTGACCAGTTTCAAGCACCATGGATCAACCTATGGACTCACTAGGGTCCCCAAATTCTGCATACTTATTGGGAAACACCTTGACATTGACCATGTTAGGTTTAATGTCCATATCTCTATCCGTTCCAGGACTATTTCCACGATTTTTCGACTAAAATTCTCAATGCTCAATTGGGAAATGTTTCTCGTTTGAGAATATCATCATGTTGAGAAATTCACCACGCTCGTGCAAACATTGACACATTGCTCTTTGCTCAAACTTTTTTTGCTTTGGTGTATGATCGTGTACCTTTTTGAAAAGGCGTCACCTTAAGCTCGTTTTTATACAGACCACCATGGGATGGTCTAATCTAGTCACTCTCCATCCGTCCTTCCGTCCGTCTTTGGAAATTACAGCTCGACGTAGGTTGTTATTGATGTTGTACCCACTTTTTCATGTGGAGGTAACGATCCTCGTCAAGCTCCTGTAAGCGAGCAAGCTAGCGGCAACAGGGTGGCCATTGGTTGTTTGAAGACGCAAATAACTCGCCTTGTCATATCGAGCATCATAGGCACTCAATAATTGTGCAAGGGCCTGTGCCGCCCGACTTTACACTGAGACTCACCGCTCGATACCGCTGATTGTACGTGGCTACCGTTGCAGCTACTATTTACGCATGGGGCATTCCTCTGGACGCCCCCCGTAACTCGCTAGCCTTCTCGTAACAGCAATGAACACCACACAGATGGGACTTCAATGTTTCAGCTTCTGTGGTACTCACAGCTATCCAGTGCTTTGGGTCGACGTAGGTCGTCGGGGATTGCAAATAAATCATATCGGTTTCGATTTGGATATACCCCTCATATAAACCGATCCCTAGTTTTAACTTCTTAATATCGTAGAGGCTTCAATTTTCGACCAATTTGATGGTTAAAAAAATCGTTCAAATCCAACTGAGTTAATATCGACAATTTTTTAGCGGAATTCATGGCGGCTCGTCCAAACTTAGCAAGTTTTTACTTGTCCGATATATATGGCATACTTTGGGGGATATTTTCTGATCTTTAACCATTTGAGCGCCACTACTTCGTGGATTTTGTTGAATTTGAGTTTGCACCTGTTGAACCATTTCAGCTGTTGTTGCATTTTATTTTGGACCACCACCATGGCGTTCGGCAACACTACCAGTATCATTATAACGATTTATGGTGCGATAAACAAACATTTTGTTCACTTTGAGGTGTATGTGTCCGTCAACAATAGCCGGTTGTTATGTTCCAGCCAAATTTAAAGCTATCACACTATTACGCTTGAACTCCATCACAAATAACATTCTTTTTTCTGTCAATAAATCAAATATCATGCAGCTGTCATTGTCAGTTTGAAAGATTTTCATGTGTGAACTTGATAACACTTCGTGTCAGCTACCCTGTATATTTTATACTTTTATACTAAGGATTTTTTCTGCGAAATACTTGTCGCCGCTACTATCGCATACCAGTAGTTGGGTATAACATTTCCTTCCATATCCTAAGCACACCATCTGCATTTGTTATCAGATCAGATCAGTCTCTTCAGTAGGATGTGCTTGTACCGAAAACATCGGTTAAATGATTAATTCTTGGGTAGAAATTTCTGACTTCATTCGGATTTATAAACTTCTTGTGTAGTTCACACTCACAACTTTCCACCTACATGTTCTTCTTTCAGAATAGGCATTTCTCCTTTCTCTTTTCTTCTTAAACCCTTCCTTCACCTGACACGTTACTAATTGACGGCAGCGTTACACGGCAAGTTTCATTCTTGACTTCAGAGGCATTTTGATACCTCTGGTCTATACTACGGTTCCCTTGGGAAGTCTTTTGGCACCCGAGTAAGTATTTCGCGACATTTTCCATGAAATGGGCAATAATTTGTCATTGCGCTGCTATATTATTGAGACAATGAGTGCTATATTTAAGCAATTGGATGAGTTGAGTGGGTATTCTGTTACCATCTGTTGCGTTTGCAATTTTCCGACATTCTTCTTTCGTGCAGTGTCAATTAAACCCATCAACCTTTTTCTACACCTCCTCTATATAGAGATCGGAGATTCTCTTCTAGCCAGATTGCCCAGACGAGATAATTTATAAATCTCTTCAGCGTGTCGCTCCGGTTTGAAATGTTAACCCGGCAACCCATTGGTTACTGCTGCCTTGTTGTTCTTTAGCTGGGTCAACAGAATGAGATCAGAGTATCTCATTGTGACAAGGCGACATGCATTTTATACTGTTTTGGTTGTTCAGTCTATCAATTCTTCATTTGTGGTCCGATTTTCAAAATTGATATCATATCATAATTCCACAAGAGGTCATCATTCGCCATATATTCTTTGAACTTCCAGATCAATACTTCAAAACTTTATAAAGTATAATTTCCAACAGTGGAATATCTTCTAATATAACTAAAGTCAATAAAATGCTAATCGAAAATATTGAAAATTTCTTTCCTCTCCTTATTACAGCTCTGGGTGGTGATACGTATATCCTGCGTTCCTGTTACTTTGGCGATACCGTTCACACAGACAATGGATGTGTTTTGGATCCCCAAAACGTGGGACAGAAGCTGGGATCATGTTCTGTTTGTACCACAGATGTCTGTAACTCATCTTCGTCGATAGCCATCCAAGGCATATTAACCGTATTACTATTAAGCTTGACTTTTATGTTTTCTTAAGATAAAATTGTTAATTTAAGCAATTTTTAGCTACTAAGTGTTACTGAACAATGATTTACTTACTCACGCAATGCATGTATTTTTTTCACCATCAATTTGCCTATGAAATGGTTTGCTACAAACTAAAAAAAAGTGTCAGTAATAAAAGAAAACCCCTATATATCAATATTAAATTAACTGTGACTTTATTGACCCAATGGTTCTCGAGAAATTTGGGCCATTTCGTCAATGGTTGCACTGGGAAAATTTGTGTATAACTTAACAGGGAACTACATCGATGCTTCATAACATTCTGAAAACAGATACACATGGTTTGCTTTGGGTGTTTGGATTCCACGAAACCAACCTTATATCACGGTATAAAATGTACATTGGCAAGACAGAATGAGAACAGTCAACTAGAAGCTAGGCTGAATAACAACAAAGCAGCAGGAGCCGAAGGGTTTCCTAAGATCAGACGAAACTCAGGATTTATGTAAATTCGGGAGCTGTAAGTTCAAGCCACATGACGGATGGATAACATAGCGCTAACTTAGCTCCCGACCACGTTGGTGTACGGGAAATAAGAAGGCGGACTAATATGGCAGGATTGGCTCCTCTATAGCAGGAGAGCCGGTCGCCTTCCAAGCATATGTGTCATATGTGGAACTACCAAACAGCCAGTGAGAGGCAACTAAGTGAGTGAATTTTTTCCCTAACTCCATCACTCCATTTTACACATGTAAATTTGCCCATGGGCTTTCCATTAAGGAACAGGGACAAACTTCTTCCATATCACTGAGTGCCGTTCGATTCAAGTTTAAGCGCAATGATAAGTACCTCCTTTTAATAGCAGAGTCCGAACGGCAGAGAGCAGTGAGAGTCACGAATGTCGCCAGCATTAGGAGGGGATAACCACAGCTTAAAAATTTTCCTGATGTTCTTGCCAAGATTTGAACCCAGGTGTTAAGCGTGGACAAAGTCCATTGGACATGCACACCTCTGCGTTGCTGGTATAGCTCTCGTTTAAGTTAGGTTAAGTGAACGAAAAGCGGCTAACAACCACGGAACCTAGAAACTTCCCTCGGAGTCCTTAGATCCATTGTGTTTGCCCTAGAAGAAGGTAGATAAAACAACTAAAAGCGTACTAAGTTCGGCCGGGCCGAATCGTATATACCCTTCACCATGGATCGCATTTGTCGAGTTCTTTTCCCGGCATCACTTCTTAGGCAAAAAAAGGATAAAAGAAAATATTTGCTCTGCTATAAGAGCGATATCAAGATATGATCCGGATTGGACCACAATTGAATTATATATTGGAGACCTGTGTAAAATTTCAGCCAATTCGAATAAGAATTGCGCCATTTGGGGAGTCAAGAAGTAATATAGAGAGATAGATTTATATGGGAGCTGTATCAGGCTATAGACCCATTCAGACCATAATAAACACGTATGTTGATGGTCATAAGAGGATCCGTCGATCGGATAATAATTGCGACCTCTAGAGGCTCAAGAAGTCAAGTCCCCAGATCGGTTTATATGGCAGCTATATCAGGTTATAAACCGATTTGCACCTTATTTGGCACAGTTGTAATAAAATACGTCATGCTAAATTTCAGCCATATCGGATAGGAATTGCGCCCTCTAGAAGCTCAAGAAGTCAAGTCCCCAGATCGGTTTATATGACAGCTATATCAGGTTAAAGACCGATTTGAACCATACTCGGCACAGTTTATTGAATATCATTAAAAAAAATTGGTGCAAAATTTCATTCACATCGGATAAGAATTGCGACCTCTAGAGGCTCAAGAAATCAAGATCCCAGATCGGTTTATATAGCAGCTATATCAGATTATAGACCGATTTGAGCCATACTTGGCACAGTTGTTGGATATCATAACAAAACACTTCGTGCAAAATTTCTTTACAATCGGATAAGAATTGCGTCCTCTAGAGCCTCAAGAAATCAAGATCCAAGATCGGTTTATATGACAGCTATATCAGGTTATGGACCGATTTGAATCATACTTGGCACAGTTATTGGATATCATAACAAAACACGTCGTACCAAAATTCATTCAAATCGGATAAGAATTGCGCTCTTTAGAGGCTCAAGAAGTCAAGATCCAAAATCGGTTTATATGGCTGCTATATTAGGTTATGGACCGATTTGAACCATACTTGGCACAGTTGTTGGATATCATAACAAAACACGTAGTACAAAATTTCATTCCAATCAGATAAGAATTGCGCCCTCTAGAGGCTCAAGAAGTCAAGACCCAAGATCGGTTTATATGGCAGCTATATCAAAACATTGACCGATATGGACCATTTACAATCCCAACTGACTTACACTAATAAGAAGTATTTGTGCAAAATTTCAAGAGGCTAGCTTTACTCCTTCCAAAGTTAGAGTGCTTTCGACAGGCAGACGGACGGACATACGGACGGACGGACGGACATGGCTAGAGTGACTTAAAATGTCACGACGATCAAGAATATATATATATACTTAAGGGGGTCTCAGGCGAATATTTCGAGTAGTTACAAACAGAATGACGAAATTAGTATACCCCCATCCTATGGTGGTGGGTATAAAAAGGGGGAGGAAAACAGGTAGACATAAACTACAGAACCGTACAAGGTATAAGACAAAGCAAGAAAAAGAAACTCTCACCAGCTAGAGAATGGTCTTTTCAGCCAATTCGGTCTTCTACAGAAGAGACAAAGTTCAGGCACGAGAATAGATGTTTACCTATTACTCTCGCCATTGCGGTGAAGTAACACAAAAGGTGATCCATCGTCTCTAACCCCTCCTCGTCAGCGCACATTCTGCAGTAGTTTGCCTCTCCTTAGCTCTAGCGCTACGTCTAAGACCTGACGATGTAATGACCAGTCAGGATTTCTATCAGAAGTTCGAAATCAAGCTTGCGAGGTAAACGAAGTCCTGAAATACTCGGCCATAGGGATTCTGCCAACCTACAACAATCCGCACTAGCCTACGCCTTATACTCGTAGTCACTGTAGAAGGCGCCAACCCTACCAAAAAGCGCACATAGGGGCTCACTGATGCCGTAGCAAGATCTGAGGCAATCAGCGATTCATTCCTGGTCAGCGCTGGGCGCTTGGACGCTTCGTTTTCCGCCACATTTTGATGGACTGGGAAACAGCAGACCCCTGACTTCCATTACTATACTTCAAAGAAGTTCTTTTTATACCCACCACCGTAGGATAGGCGGTATATTCATTTAGTCATTCCGTTTGCAACACATCGAAATATCAATTTCCGACCCTACAAGGTATATATATTTCGGATCGTCGTAAAATTTTAAGACGATTTAACGATGTTCGTGTGTCAGTCCGTCTGTCCGTCCGTCTGTTGTAATCGCTCTAGAGCCTTCAAAAATTGGATATTGAGATGAAATTTGCAACAGTGGGTTATTTTAAGCCTCCCGACATCTGACCTAAATATGGTTCAGATCGGACTTTATTTAGATATAGCTGTCATATAAACCGATCTCCCGATAAAGGGTCTGAAGGCCATAACAGCTTAATTTTTAAACCGATTTCGCTAAAATTTGAAACAGTGGGTTATTTTTAGCCTCCTGACACCCGACCTAAATATGGTTCAGATCGGACTGTATTTAGATATAGCTGCCATATAGACCGATCTCTCGATAAGGGGTCTGAAGCCAATAAAAGATTTATTCATTACCCTATTTCGCTGAAATTTGCCCTTTTGTGGGCCCCCCCAAGCCTAAACACCAAAAAAGACTTCATATTCGTGCTCCTGAAGTCATTTTAGTCGTGTATGTAAAAAACTTATTTTTGCGATTTTCCCAGTTAATTGCACTTTAGACGAAAGGCTGCCCTCATGCCCACCAGAGCGCAATGTATGAACTCCAACTTCGCATTAGTGAAAGCCCCATTCTTTGCCAAGGAAGGCCACCAAAATTAAATCGACCACTCCCAAATTCCCCTCGATGTAGCCAACAACATCATGAAGGGCACCATATAAGCCGATCGCCTGATTAGTCTACTACGGTTCCCAAACATTACGATTTTTGACTGATTTGGCAGATATTTAGTACGTACAGTACAACTATGCCCTACCAGAATCCATAGTGGTTGGTATCCAAGATTAAGCCTGCACGAACTTTGTTCGTTGTTACTTGCTATAAATTCTCTCGTTCACGATATACGCAACATTTAATTTCCATTAAATTTTTTTAAGTGTATCATACATTTAAGTTTTTTTTTCTCTCTCTTTCTAAGAATAACAACAACACAAACCGATTGCTAAATGCAAGGGGTAAGGCACCGAATGCTCCCAAGACTACAACATAAATTCGGAGATGCTTAATTAAATTGGTTTCACACTCAGAAGCATTACAACCTGCCCAAACTTGTTCTGGCTCACGCTCTCAATTGTGTGTGGATCTCAAATCATGCATGAGAGAAGATTTACAAACGACATAACAATTGCGATGTCTAACACAAAAAAATTGGGGGAACAACTCTTGGGCAACTGTTCACTGGAAGACAGTCTGTTGTGATCAGTGAAGAACTTAGGTAGTGTTTGAAAAACTACGAAGAACAACGAAAAAATATTTGAAAATCAATTGAATTTGTTTGAATTTATTAACTAAAGGAAAAAAAGTGACAAAAATGTCTTCAACAAAATACTTTTTGGCAGTGGCTATCTTCGTCACCTTAGCTGCATCGGGTAGGTTAAGTGAATTTTCGAAAAGAAAACAAAAGAATATGAAGAATGAAAACAGAAATAATAAAAGAAATAAAAAAAACTGAAAAGCTTTGAAAATTTTTAAAAATGAGTGAAAAGATAAACATTTAGCAAATATGACATATATGAAAAATGACAGAAAAATTTGGAGCATTAAGAAAAAAAAAACACAGACATCTATAAGAAAAACAAAAAGAATACAAATATATGAAAATTTTAAGAAATAATGAAAAAAAAAATAATTATTAAAATTTTATTTTTTATTCTCTTCCCCTATACTATCTCTAAAGCCTTTGCTGTCCGCTGCTATCAATGCTCCTCCCTGCAAGACCCCAAATGTGGTGAACATTTCGAAAATAATGACATGATGAAAATCGATTGTAATCGCGTTAACGCACCATATTTCCTGCTCCAGCTGTTGTCAGGAACTCGTGTCAATGCCACTGGTTGCATGAAACAAACTTTGACTTCCAGTAAGTATTTCAAGTCATTTCTATTTTATATATAAGAAATTTTAAGATGTTTCAAACCAAAAACAAAAACGAAAACAAAATGAAATGGAACGAAATTTTGCCATATAAATTCAAGTGCCATAATTTTGGATATATTACGAGAGTGTATTTATAAAACAGCAGTTGCTTTTAAGAAAGCACCACAACCAGACTTTATTGACTGTCAATTATTATCTGCTGAGTATTAAGAAATTGAGAACAGTAGTGTTCAAAAGATGTGAATGATTATTTATTGCAATAAAAAAAAAACAAGTAAAAAGGCATTAAGTTTGGCCGGGCCGAACTTTGCATACACACATCCCCGGGTATATATGGAAACCTCCTCTCGTCACAATCCGGTGGAAAATGCATAATTTATGACCCCATAGCAGCTTTATCGAAATATGGTCCGATTTGGACCAATTTCGATACAGATAATGAATGGTCTAATAAGTACAAGTCATTGTTCAATTTTGTAGAACAAAATATTGGTCTTTTTGGTAGCCATATCCAAATATAGACCTATCTGAACCATATACGACACGGATGTCGAAAAGCCTAACATAAGTCACTGTGTCAAATTTCAACGAAATCGGACTATAAATGTGCCTTTTTTGGGGCCAAGACTTTAAATTGAGAGATTGCTCTATATGGCAGCTACATCCAAATCTGAACCTAACTGGCCCAAATTAAAGAGGGATATCGAAGGGACTAACACAACGCACTGTCCGAAATTTCGGCGAAATCTGACAATAAATGCGCCTTTTATGGACCCAAGACCATAAATCGAGAGATCGGGTTATATGGAAGCTATATACAAATCTGGACAGATCTGTGTCAAATTGTAGAAGAATATTATTGGGTCAAACACAACTCACTGTCCCAAATTTTGGCGAAATAGGACAATAAATACTCATTTTATGACCCAAGACCATAAATCGAGAGATCGATCCATATGACAGCTATATCCAAATCTGGACCGATATGGGCCAAATTGCAGAAAGTTATCGAAGGGTCTCACACAACTCACTGTCCCAAATTTCGGCGAAATCGGACTATAAATGCGCCTTTTATGGGCCCAAAACTTTACATCGAGAGATCGGCCTATATGGCAGCTATATCCAAATCTTAACCGATCTGTGCCATATTGCAGAAAGATATCGAGGGGCCTAATGCAACTCACTGTCCCAAATTTTGGCGAAATCGAACAATAAATACTCCTTTTATGGACCCAAGACCATAAATCGAGAGATCGGTCTATATGACAGCTATATCCAAATCTGAATCGATCTGTGCCATATTGGAGAAAGATATCAAGGGGCCTAACACAACTTACTAGCCCAAATTTCGTCGAAATCGGACAATAAATGCGCCTTTTAAGGACTCAAAACCTTAAATTGAGAGATCGGTCTATATGGCAGCTATATCCAAACCTTAACCGATCTGTTCCACATTGCAGAGAGATATCGAGGGGCCTAATGCAACTCACTGTCCCAAATTTCATCGAAATCGGGAAATAAATGCTCCTTTAATGGGCCCAAAAACATGAATCGGCGGATCGATCTATATGGCAGCTATATCCAAATCTGGACCGATCTGGGCCAAATTGCAGAAAGATATCAAGGGGCCTAATGCAACTCACTATCCCAAATTTCGGCGAAATCGGACAATAAATGCGACTTTTGTGGGTCCAAGATCTTAAATCGAGCGATCGGTGTATATGGCAGCTATATCCAAACCTGAACCGATCTGTTCCATATTGCAGAGAGATATCGAGGGGCCTAATGCAACTCACTGTCCCAAATTTTGGCAAAATCGGGCAATAAATGCGACTTTTATGGGCCCAAGACCCTAAATCGAGAGATCGGTCTATATGGCAGCTATATCTAAATCTGAACCGATCTGTGCCATATTGCCGAAAGATATTGAGAGGCCTAATGCAACTCACTGTCCCAAATTTCAGCAAAATCGGATAATAAAAATTGGCTTTTATGGGCCTAAGACCCTAAATCGGTGGATCCGTCTATATGGGGGCTGTATAAAGATATAGTCACACATAGCCCATCTTCGAACTTAGCACAGCTTCTTTTTTTTTGTCCATAAGCAGGTTAAGTTCGAAGATGGGCTGTATCGGACTATATCTTGATACAACCCCCATATGGACCGCTCCACCGATTTAGGGTCTTAGGCCCCACATTTATTATCATATTTGGGACAGTGAGTTGTGTTAGGCCCTACGACATCCTTCTTTAATATGGCTCAGATCGGTTCATATTTGTACATAGCTGCCATATAAATCCGATTCACCGAAACTTGAGACAGTAAGTTGTTTTAGGCCCTTCAACATTATTATACCCTCCACCATAGGATGGGAGTATACTAATTTCGTCATTCTGTTTCTAACTCCTCGAAATATTCGACTAAGACCCTATAAAGTGTATATACTCTTGATCGTCATGACATTTTAAGTCGAACTAGCCATGTCCGTCTGTCTGTCGAAAACACGCTAACTTTCGAAGGAGTAAAGCTAGCCGTTTGAAATTTTGCACAAATACTTCTTATTAGTGTAGGTCGGTTGGGATTGTAAATGGGCTACATCGGTCCACGTTTTAATATAGCTGCCATATAAACCGATCTTGGATCAGGACTTCTTGAGCCACTAGAGGGCACAATTCTTATCCGATTTGGCAGAAATTTTGCATGAGGTGTTTTATTATGACTTCCAACAACTGTGCTGAGTATGGTTGAAATCGGTTCATAACCTGATATAGCTGCCATATAAACCTATCTGGGGTCTTGACTTCTTGAGCGTCTAGAGTGCACAATTCCTATCCGATTTGGCTGAAATTTAGCAAGAGGTGTTTCGTTATGACTTTCAACAACTGTGCTAAGAATAGTTCAAATCGGTCCATAACTTGATATAGCTGCTATATAAACCGATCTGGGGTCTTGACTTCTTGAGCGTCTAGAGTGCGCAATTCCTATCCGATTTGTCTGAAATTTAGCAAGACGTGTTTCGTTATGACTTTCAACAACTGTGCTAAGAATAGTTCAAATCGGTGCATAACCTGATATAGCTGCCATATAAACCGATCTGGGGTCTTGACTTCTTGAGCCTCTACAGGGAGCAAGTATTATCCGATTTGGCTGAAATTTTATACAACAGCTTCTCCCATGACCTTTAACATACGTGTCGAATATGGCATGACACGGTTTATAGCCTAATACAGCTGCCCTATAAACAGATATCTCTATTTTACTTCTTCAGCCCCTTAAGTACGCAATTGCCCAAAAAGTAACTGCGGATTTTTTAAAAGAAAGTAAATGCATTTTTAATAAAACTTAGAAAGAACTTTAATCAAATATACTTTTTTTACACTTTTTTTTCTAAAGCAATCTAAAAGTTACAGCGGA
Organism: Stomoxys calcitrans; assembly: GCF_963082655.1. Lineage (NCBI taxonomy): Eukaryota > Metazoa > Arthropoda > Insecta > Diptera > Muscidae > Stomoxys > Stomoxys calcitrans. Next base: position 29,350,124 of record NC_081554.1, read on the forward strand.
TAACTGACAGGAGAAAGAATGCAATTACAGAGTCACAAGCTGTGAAAAAATTTGTCAACGCCGACTATATGAAAAATCCGCAATTACTTTTTGGGCAACCCAAATCCAATAGATTTAACTGAAATTTTACACAATGACTTCTACTACGGTCTCCAATATTCAATATTCTTTTGTCCTTTGTTTGCCTAAAAGGAGATACCGTGGAAAGAGCTCGACAAATGCGATCCTTGGTGGAGGGTATGTAAGATTCGCCCAGCCGAACTAAGCACGCTTTTACTTGTTTTCACCTAATTTGGCTGAAATTTGGCATAAAAACTTCTTTTCTGACTTCCAACGTCCATGCCCAAGTATACTGATAAAGCTTCTAGAGCTCCGGGATTTGACTTTCTGAGCTCTTAGAGGCTTTAATATTCAACTGATTCGTCTGAAATTCGGCACAAAGATTTCTGTTATGACTTACAACATCCATTTCCAGTATAATCCAAATATGTCTATAAACTGTTATAGGACCCCTAAATACCGACTACCCGATACGACCGCTTGAGACCATGTTAGCGTCAACCAATTCCCGATTTGATTATTATTGAATAATTCACATACGAACTGAGAGGAATCCAGGGTGGGGGGTACCCAAGATTCGGCCCGGCCAAACTTTGCACGTTTTTGCTGGTTTCTTATACCCACCACCATGAAGTACATAGAAATATCAGTTTCGGACCTGACAAAGTAGACATACATTTTTGATAGTCGTAAAATTCTAAGACTATCTAACCATGTCTGTCCGTCCCTGTGTACACGTCTGTCTGTGGTAATCAAGCTACAGTCGATAAAAATTAAGATATTGTGCTGAAACTTTACACTGATTCCCTATTTTATCCATAGTTCCAGGTTAAGTTCATAGATGGGCTATATCGAACTATATCTTCATATAGCCCCCATATAGACCAATCTGCTGTTATAAGGCCTTAGGCTCAATTGATTCGCATTGATTTCCCGATTTTGCTGAAGTTTGGGAAAGCGAGTTGTTTCGAAACCCTCAATATCCGTAGAATAGTGCAGATTGGACTCTTTATATATATGCATATATCGATCTACCGATTTAGGTTCCCGGGGTCATCAAAAAGCATTTATTATGCGATTTGAAATTTTGTACAATGAGTTGTGTAAGGCATGCCGAAGTGTAGCATACAGCCAAGTATGGCATATAGCCGACTATATTAAGATATAACTGTCATATACACCGATCTCCCGATTTAGGGTCTTAGAGCTCTGGAATGCACATTTATATAACGCTATAACGATGAAAATTGACACAGTCAGTAGTGTAAGGCCTCTCTGTTGGCATCTTTACCGATTATGGATTATATTTGAATAAAGCTGCCATATATACTGATCTTACGATTTAGGGTCTCTGAAATTTAGCACAGTGAGTCTTGTAAGCAGCTTCGAAAGTCCTACTGTTCTGTGTGGTTTATGTGGTTAATTTATACATCCAAGGTTGTCGCTGTGGTATTCAAAGTTTGGCCCTCCCGAACTTAATGCATTTTGACTATTTTTTTTTTTTTTTTTGGAGGCTTTGTTATTCAAAATTTCTTCCTTTTTAAATGTATCCATAACTTTTTATTCAAAAAGAGAAAGTGCCCTGCTACACTTTCCTTTGCAATGCACTGTAGACTATTTGTATATCGAGTATAATACTAACCAACAATTGTTAGCTTGGGATGGATGATGTCAGTTTTGTTTATATTCTTGTTTCAATTTTTATGAAAAACAAAATGAGTGGAGGAGAATGACGGAATGGTAATGAAAAGTTGGTGAACATGGTTTGCTATGGTTCGAGTTGAATGTTGTTGGTTGGTACCAATGTTCGCCAGCTTGCGTTTCAGTTAAGGCTTCTTCTTCTGTGCTATGGCCAGGTTTTTAGGTAATTTTGTTGGCCAGGGGTGTGGGATGGAGTTCAAAACCACAAAAAGTGTGAATTTTTGTTACAAAAAATGAATTGAATTCAAGTAAGACGTCATTACTCAGCTTAATTTACATTTAAATGTACATGGGCAAGATATTCATTGACAAGCGATATATGCGGGGAGTGGCGTTCCTTCGCGTTAGTGTGAGTTTAAATGTTTGGAAGGTCTATTAAATGAAAACAAGTTTTTGTTTTGACTATGGATTGTGACATAATTTTTAATGGCCAATAGCTCTAGCCATTGAAATATGGCTTCAAGTCCGTTGACAGGTGGAGTGGGAATAGTAAAATGAATTATGTTTAGAAAATGTTTAAGCGCAGAAGGGGAATGTTAAAACAAAACAAAATTTATATGAAAGATTCTTTCTATGGGTAATGGTAAATGAAAGGTTAAAGGAGCCAAGAGAGGTTTTTATACACCCCACCATTGAAGGATAATAGAATTCTTTCTTTTATTTCTTGGCCTATAGTTCATTTTAGTTTCAGCTTTCAGAAAGAAATCGTCCAATTGACTTGGAAAGTGCTATCTATGGTATAGGGTATACACGATTCTATCGTCGATATGAGCGTTAGCTTACGTTTGCTTGTAAAGGGTGATTTTTTTGAGGTTAGGATTTTCATGCATTAGTATTTGACAGATCACGTGGGATTTCAGACATGGTGTCAAAGAGAAAGATGCTCAGTATGCTTTGACATTTCATCATGAATAGACCTACTAACGAGCAACGCTGCAAATCATTGAATTTTATTACCAAAATCAGTGTTCGGTTCGAAATGTGTTCATTCACCGTAACGTTGCGTCCAACAGCATCTTTGAAAAAATACGGTCCAATGATTCCACCAGCGTACAAACCACACCAAACAGTGCATTTTTCGGGATGCATGGGCAGTTCTTGAACGGCTTCTGGTTGCTCTTCACTCCAAATGCGGCAATTTTGCTTATTTACGTAGCCATTCAACCAAAAATGAGCCTCATCGCTGAACGGTGAATGAACACATTTCGAACCGAACACTGATTTTGGTAATAAAATTCAATGATTTGCAAGCGTTGCTCGTTAGTAAGTCTATTCATGATGAAATGTCAAAGCATACTGAGCATCTTTCTCTTTGACACCATGTCTGAAATCCCACGTGATCTGTCAAATACTAATGCATGAAAATCCTAACCTCAAAAAAATCACCCTTTAGTAGCGGCCTAACATCAGACTCTCTAGACAATTTGTATCCATTGTGATTTCACAGTAGCGACTGACCAAGGTTTCTGGTGGGATCGAACCCACTACACCCTCAAAGGTAGTCCAGGTTCTCAAAGCATGAAGTTGGGAAACTCTTTACCATAAATCGGGATTTATCAGGATTCTCCAAAACTCAAGTTCTAAGTCAAGATCCGATTTTTATTAAAAAAAAATTAATAAAAACGGACTTATTTGGAAATCATTTACGAGGAATCAGTTTACGAGAGGACTATACCAATTTATGGACCTATCTAGGAAGTATTCGGTGTGTTCGTTAAAGGTTAAAAGACTTTACATAAAAACAAGTAAAAAGGCGTTAAGTTCAGCCGGGCCGAACTTTGGATAGCCACCATCTCGGGTATATACGTCAACCACCTTTCTTTAAAATCCGGTGAAAAATACATACCTTATGCTCCATAGCAGCTATATCGAAATATGTCATTGATTTATTGTGTATAACAAGATATTGGCCTTTTTAGAAGCTATATCTAAAAATAAACCGATCTGAACCATATGCGATACGGATGTCGAGAAGCCTAATATAAGTCACTGTGTCAAATTTCAGGCCAAGACTTTAAATCGAGATATCGGTCAACATGGCTGCTATATCCAAATCTGGATCGATCTAGACCAAATTGCAGATATATATGGATGAGCATAACTTAACTCTCTGTCCCAAATTTCATCAACATCGGACAATAAATGCGCCTTTTATGGGTCCAAAACCTTAAATCGAGAGATCGGTCTATACGGCAGCTACATCCAAAACTGAACTGATCAGGGTCAAATTGATGAAAGTTTTCGAGGGGCTTAAGACAACTTACTGTTCCAAATTTCAGCAAAATCGGATAGTTAATGCGGCTTTTATGGGCTTATGACCCTTAATCGGAGGATCGGTCTATATGGCAGCTATATCCAAATCTGTACCGATCTGTGCCATATTGCAGAAGTATATCAAGAGACTTAACCTTACTCAACGGCCCAAATTTCGGCGGCATCGGACAATAAATGCGCCTTTTATGGGTCCCAAACCTTAAGTCGAGAGATCGGCCTATATGGCAGCTATATCCAAATCTGAACCAATCAAGGCCAAATTGAGGAAATATATCAAAGACCCTAAGACAACTGAACGCCCCAAATTTCAGCAAAATCGAATGATAAATGTGGCTTTATGGCAGCTATATCCAAATCTGGACCGATCTGGGCCAAATTGACGAAGGATGACGAAGGGCCTAACACAACTCACTGTCCCAAATTTCAGCAAAATCGGATAATAAATGTGGCTTTTATGGGCCTCAGACCCTAAATCGGAGGATCGGTCTATATGGCAGCTATATCCAAATCTGGACCGAACTGCGCCAAAATTGACGAAGGATGTCGAAGGGCTTAACACAACTCACTGTCCTAAATTTCAGCAAAATCGGATAATAAATGTGGCTTTTATGGGCCTAAGACCTTAAATCGGCGGATCGGTCTATATGGGGACTATATCAAGATATAGTCCTATAAAGTCCACCTTCAAAATTAACCTGCCTATGGGCAAAAACAATCCGTGCAAATTTTCAGCTCAATATCTCTTTTTTTAAAGAGTTTAAAAAACCATCTCATATTTTCACATACATACACCAGCACTGTGGTACAGGGTACTATAAGTTTGTGAATTTGTTTGCAACGCCAAGAAGGAGAAGAACTAGACCCGTTGAGAAGAGTGCCGATCAACTCAGAATCACTTTCTGATTCGATTTAGCCATGTCCGTCCGTCCGTCTGTCCGTCTGGAGTCCATGTATTCTTGTAATCAAGGTAAAGGTCGTATTTGTTATCCAATCGTCACGAAATTTTGCACATGTCACTTTTTTTGACCCAAGGACGAACGTTATTGATTTTGGTAAAAATCGGTTGAGATTTGGATATAGCTCCCATATATATGTATCGCCCGATTTGCACTTAAACGGCCGTAGTAAACACAATTTTCAACTGATCTGCACAAATTTCGGCACGAATTGTTTTGTTGCTCATCTTAACATATCCGCAGAATTTCATCAAAATCGGTTCAGATTTGGATATAGCTTCCATATATATATTACGCCCGATTTACACTTAAAAGGTCGTAATAAACACAATTTTCAACTGATCTGCATAAAATTTCCCACGGATTGTTTTGTTACTAATCTTAACATATCTGCAAGATTTCGTCAAAATCGGTTCAGATTTGGATATAACTCCCATATATATATTACGCCCGATTTACACTTAAAAGGTTGTAATAAACACAATTTTCAACCGATCTGCATAAAATTCGGCATGGATTGTTTTGTTACTCATCTTAACATATCTGCAAGATTTTATCAAAATCGGTTCAGATATGGATATAGCTGTCATTTACACTTAAAAGGTTGTAATAAACACAATTTTCAACCGATCTGCATAAAATTTGACACGGATTATTTTGTTACTGATCTTAACGTATCTGCAAGATTTCGTCATAATCGATTCAGATTTGGATATAGCTCCCATATATATGTATCGCCCGATTTACACTTAAATGGCCGTAGTAGCTACAATTTTCAACTGATCTGCACAACATTTGGCGTAAATCGTTCTGTGATTTTAACATATCTGCAAGATTTCATCAAAATCGGTTTAGTTTTGGATATAGCTCCCATTTATATTTATCGTCGGATTTTCAATTATATGGCCCTAGTAAGAACTATTTTCAAACGATCTATTCGAAAAAAATTCGGTTCAGATTTAGATATAGCTCCCATATACATTTACTTATTGCCCAAATTTATAATTGTAGGGTAGGTGTAGGGTATTATACAGTCGGCTCCGCCTTTAGCCTTTCCTTACTGGTTCTATATATTAAAGATTTTTGGATTTTGCAAAACAATTTCGACTTTTTATACCCTCAACCATAGGACGGGGGTATACTAATTACATCATTCTGTTTGTAACTCCTCGAAATATTCGTCTTAAACCCCATAAGTCGATATAGCCATGTCCGTCCGTCCGTCAGTCCGTCCGTCTGTCTGTCGAAAACACTCTAACTTTCGAAGGAGTAAACCTAACCGCTTGAAATTTTGCACAAGTACTTCTTATTAGTGTAGGTTCGTTGGGATTGTAAATGGGCTATATCAATCCACGTTTTGATATAGCTGCCATTTAAACCGATCTGGGGTCTTGACTTCTTGAGCCTCTACAGGGAGCAATTCCTATCCGATTTGGCTGAAATATTGCACGAAGTGGTTTGTTATGACTTCCAACCACTGTGCTAAGTACGGTCCAAATCGATACATAAGCTGATGTAGCTGCCATACAAACCGATATTGAATCTTGACTTCTTAGGCATATAGAGTGCGAAATTATTACCCGATTTGGCAGAAATGTTCCATAAAGAATTTTGTTTTGACCTCTAACAACTTTACCAAGTATGGTGAAAATCAGTTCATAATCTGTTATAACTCCCATATAAACGATCGTCCGATTGCACTTCATGGGTCTTTAGAGGGCGCAATTCTTATCCGATTCGGCTGAAATGTTGCACAAGGACTTCTGCTACGACCTTCAACATACGTGCCAAATAAGGTCTGAATCGCTCTATAACTTGATATAGGTCCCATATAAACAGTTCTTTCGATTTTACTTCTTGAATCCCTATATGGAGCAATTCTTATACAATTTGGCTGAAACTTTTTACAGTGACTTCTACTTTGGTCTCCAATAACCAAACCAAGTATAGTTCGAATTGGTTCCTAACTTGACATAGCTCCCATAGCAATTCTTAGCCGTTATACTTTGTTAACCTTTAAGGAGATACCGGGCAAAAAACTTGATAAAAGGGATCCATGGTGAAGGGTATATAAGATTCGGCCCCGCTCAACTAAGCATGCTTTTAATGGTGGTTATTTACCAATTTCTTTCCAATCAAAGAGAAAATTTTATACTTAATAATTATGTAAATTTGACTCAACTTATGTTTATTGGAAGGAATAGGGCTTCCAATAGTCAAAGTCCTAACTGAGTCACATATTAATTTTCATAATATTTTTATATACTTGAAAATTTTTTTATAGTGTAATCGCTTGATTCTCTCTAAGTAAGTGTTAGTCAGTAATTTATTCTGACAAGTAATAAAATGTTATTCAATTCAAAATTCCAATTCTTCATGACAAAAAAAATTGATACGTTCTGCCTTGTAAACACAATTCCATGAACAACTACGTGAGAAATGTTATAAGGTGGCTTCCCCTGGGAGGGGAATTACGCAAAACGTTAGCTTAACCATGCTAATTAAATATTGAACAAAATGTAAACAAAAAAAAAAACAAATTTTACAAATTTGCACCTGCAACTAACGCAGTCAACTGTGTGATTTGGTGACTCAGTGACTTTATTACTACGACTTCTTTATTTTTGCCATTTGCCTCTAATTGTGTTCTCATGAGTTTGTTTTTTTTGTGTTTTTACCCCCCTACAGCTTATGGTGGTGCCAGTCATATCCTGCGTTCCTGCTACTTTGGTGATATTCGCCACACTGACACCGGATGTCAAATTGATCCCACCAACACTGTGGCAAAGCAAACTTCCTGCAATGTTTGTTCCGATGATTACTGCAATTCCTCCTCGTCCATGGCTCCCATGGCTTTGGCCATTGTGGCCTTCTTTGGTTTGGCACGCATTTTCTCTTAGAAAGGAATAGAGCTAGCTGTGTGTGTAGCCTTTAATTAAATTTTAAAAATGTACAATATATTTTTTTTTTAATTTTTCAGGGGAAATTTATTTTACTTTGTATATATACTTGTGCAGATTATTGCAACAATTTCTTAATATATTTTAATGAACTAGATTGATAAAAGTTCTAATAAAATTAATATGAGGTAAAAAGTGATAAAACATGATTAATAATAGTCTGGTTTGTATATGATATTAATTTTTTAAAGGGGTAAAAATATATTTATACCCTCTAAAAACTAGTAAGGCAGCAGGAACCGATGGATTACCATTTGAAAAAAATTAAAATTGACTTAGGTTAGGTATAAGTGGCAGTCTGCCATCAGACTCACTTAGACGTTTTCGCTTATTGTGATACCACAGGAACAGAAGAAAGAAGATGCCTTGCAGCTTCTACCGTTGAACCATCCATATCGCTTAAAAAAACCCAACAACTTGCGAATGTTCACATACGCTTAATCGGACAGGTACTCAAAGAAATATTAACCTAAAGTGGAACTCCTTCTGACTGCCAGTGCGGGACACAAACACAGAAGGTGTTCTATAGTCTCTTCTTCTTATATGTCCTCACAGATTCTGCAAAAGTCGGTGCTGGCAACCTTTAGTCTGTCAGCTTGTTTTCCGATTAGACAGTGACCTCTCATGACGGACAGAATGACTGATAAGTCTATTCTAGCCAATGACAACAAAGCAGTAGACCTCTTCAAGTCTAGAAGAGGCGTCATAGTTTTTGAATGCTGACAGCCCCCTCTTTGTGACCATCTATCATTCGTTGTCCTTTGGCCCTGGTCCTGAAAGCTTAGCTTACATGTCGCTAGAGGCATACCCACAGATTCAGTTTCCCTGGAGTGAGTATGGTAGTTCTTAGTCTCTGGAATATCTCTGTGCCTGGAACCCAGAACAGGTGAATTTCGAACTGTTCAGCCATCTCGTTGAGAGTTCTGCAACAGTCGGGGGCGGTTTTTGTGTTCAGAAATACGTTCTCCAGGGATTTAATGGCTGCCTGATTTATGCCAATCGTCCTAATGACATTATATCTTAGCATTTCCACCACTTCTATCCCATGGCAGCCGGTTGTACGCACCGGATAAACCCGATGAAATCCTCATCGGCAAGGTCTGCCGCCTCAGTGTACGTGTTCGTCTTTTTTCCGTCATTTTCCAGCGAGGGCTTACACATAGTAAAACTTCAATGTGCATCACACTTCATGGTAACGACCAGCGGGGCATACCTTTGGCAGAGCACATTGAACGCTTCACCCCTCTTGGATAATGAGGAGGTGCACCAGCTCACCAAACATTTCCAGTGCATCCCCTGATCTCCTGAGTGATTGGCGTACCCTGACAAGACATTATGGGATAAGACCACGTCCCCATAATACTAACCATCAAACGACCACCTGACTTCATAACCTCTGAGCATCGGAATTTTATCATTCACAAGAAGACCTATTGGATCGGCTTCAGAGAAAACACCAATCGCCTCTTAAGTGAACTGATAACCCCCTCAAATGTAATCGCTGCCGAGAGGAACTTCCGAGTCATCATCAACGTAGCAGCGCTCGCTTTATACCAGTCGGTTGAATACCCCAAGTACTCTCCAATTTCCAGGTGCAGACATGCTATCACTTGTCGCACCTATATCGCATATACACCGCATAAATGTGCTCGTTGTCCTATGTGTCCGGCCATGATGCCGAAAAAAATAAAATTTTGACATGTTGTTAAATATAAAAGAAACCAAGGTGGCGTATGACGTATGGCTTATATGGGCATAATTATACGCACCACTAGCCTATAAATTAAATAAAGAAAGTATTTTTTAACGATTGGTGGTGTGCTAGAGGTTCTTTCCAAATCAGGGGTAATACGAGTCTTGAGACATTGTGGCTACACAAATTGCAGCGACCACTGCCGTGAGGTTAAGGGAGCTTTTTCATTTGTCATGTGGCGGCCACGGACACTGTATTATACTTGATACAATATCCGATGTTCCAGGCAGTGTGGATTACACCCTACCTAAGCCGCTTTTTTAAAAAATTACTGTACAACTATTCCTGATAGAATCGATTGGAACTACGATATCCCTGGTAACAGAAGTTACATAGATTTCTATACGTATGGTTCCAAACTAGACGACTGGGTGGGCGTTTGGGTGTACTCTAAAGATCTAGAACTGGTCATATCGAAGAGGTTACCCGACCACTGCAGTGTGTATAAGGCAGAGATCCTTGCAATTAAGGAAGTGGTGGAATGGCTAAGATATAATTTCATTACGACGATTGGCATAAATCAGGCAGCCATTAAATCCCTGGAGAACATATTTCTGAACACAAAAATCGGCCTCGACTGTCGCAGATCTCTCAACCAGATGGCTGAACAGTTCAAAATTCACCTGTTCTGGGTGCCGGGCCACAGAGATATCCCAGGGAATTCTAAAGCAGACGAGCTTGCGAGACTAGGAACAACCTTACACACGCCAGGGACACTGGCATCTGTGGATATGCCTCTAGCGACATGTAAGGTAAGTTTTCAGGGCCAGGCCAGAGGGGTTTTCTCTTTTTTTTTTTTTTTCTTTAGGTTCTCATTTCTTTGAGAACCTGTCTGAATTAGCGGATGTGAGAATTCGCAAGTTATTGGGCTTTTTAAAGCGATCTGGATGGTTCAACACGAATGTCGAGTTTTACGCAGATACCTGCCATCACGGCAAACCGCAACATACACCTGCGAGGCCCAAGACCCAAGAGTGAATACAATGCGTCTACCAACGCCCACACATGTGGTAACACACACATGAGTACCAATTTGATCCCACGTGTTTGGACGTGTTCACCTCCTTAGTTAGGAGCGGAGCACTACCTAAAACTCCTTCCGATCTATGGGTCACGGCACCCGGTTGAAAACGCAACTCCACGCCGAGCTTATGCTCTACCCGCGATTTGGGTACAAAGCACAGCCAACCACGATGCTCCCTACTGGGGCCTCACCATTGTCAGGCTGGAACCAAACTTCCAGGGGCTCCTGACACCTGTGGTACCAGATTAAAGTATCCGGTCAGACTTCTTAGCCTTAAAGACTACTACCAGTTCACCTCCTTAGTTAGGAGCGGAGCACTACCTAAAACTCCTTCCGATCTATGGGTCACGGCACCCGGTTGAAAACGCCGAGCTTATGCTCTACCCGCGATTTGGGTACAAAGCACAGCCAACCACGATGCTCCCTACTGGGGCCTCACCATTGTCAGGCTGGAACCAAACTTCCAGGGGCTCCTGACACCTGTGGTACCAGATTAAAGTATCCGGTCAGACTTCTTAGCCTTAAAGACTACTACCAGTTGAACCCCAAACAATTCCGGATTGGTCACCTGGATGAAAAGAATAGCCCTAAGCCGACCCCAAGCCAGAGTACAAAAGTATGCATCAAACATACAACGGGACGATATACACAACACAAACAGGACACGGCAGCCCTCACGGGCTATGCCACACATATCAGCATCAATATGGGACTTACAATCAACGCGGCCACCCTCACGGGTGACCGAACACAACCACAACAGCTAAGGAAACCAACAATGGGCAAACGCCGCTGCATCAACATGGGCAAGGCAGGTGCCAGGCCATGTCAAGCGCAGCATCAAATCACTCGGTCGTACCAGCACAGCAACACCTCGTTATGGATAACTAGAATGTATTTATCCCTCCACTAAGTCTTGTCCGCCTACAGTAGGAACTAGAAGGCATTTTCCTTTTTGTGTTCCTGTGGTATCACAATGGACGAAAACGTCTAAGTGAGTCTGATGGCAGACTGGCACTTAAACTTAACATAACCTAGCCCAAAATGGGTATTTTCGTTAAAAAAAAACTCTGGCAGAATTTTATTTCGGTTTTTTAAGGGCACTTTTATTTGAAAAAATCGAAAAGAATTTTTAAGATACCTCTATTCGTTTTTTTCTTAAAATTTTTTCATTGGCAAAGTCGACAAAGAAGTATTACCCAATGACGGCACCGGCATGCAGAACGTAACAAATATTTGTGGGTTTTTTTTTTTTTGAAGTGTTGATTCGTGAATCATATGCGGAATTTCATCTGACAAATAACGCATATTTTGCTTATTGACGAACCCATTAAACCAAAAATGAGCTTTGCCGTTGAAGCTGATTTTGCGCTCTTAAGGTAGCGATCCCCGATTCCGGCCCCCTAACGACTTCTTGAGGCCCTAGAAGTGTCAATTATTAAGCGGCTCGATATATTTATATACTCATCCAATTATGAAATGAGTTAATATACGAAAGTCTTTAGCTGAATCTATGGTGAACAGTACCCAAGATTTAAACCGCCAAACTTGTTTCTCTATTTGTCGATTCAAATTTTACCCACGTACATTATACTCCACCCTATGGTTAACTCGTATTAGAATTTTATATGAAGCAAACCTGTTGCAAAAAACGCTTTCAAAGATTGTGTGTCCAGCAAAGAGCTTAAATCGTTTTTTTTTCCATTAAAATCCAAAAAAAAGCTTTTTTATTGCAAATTATTGTAAAAAGCTATACAAAAAAAGCTCTACAATATTTCGTCACAATACAATTTCAGGTATAATAGTGAGAGAGAACAACTATACGAAACAATGACGTCACATATTGCATGCATTTCGTTTGGTGGCCAATCTAGCTCTCCCTCTGCCGCATAAAACAATTCATTTTCTTCAACGATTTCAATCAGACTCTCATATTAACGCTCTTTCATACAACAAAAATTAACTCTCATGTGCTCTCTCGAAACACACACACACTACCACATTTTCGTAATATTCAACAAAAATGTGAAAGAAAAAACAGCCAGACAGAACTTGAAGAGCTGCGAAGTGAGACAGACAATAGAATTGGGGTGCTGGATTGAAAGAACGAAATTAAATTTATAAACAAACTTCAGCTGTTTAATTTTTTGCCAATAAACAATTGAGACAATGCCCTCCCTAAGAATTGTGGCCATTTGGTCAATTTTGGCCACTCTACTGATAGATGTCGGTAAGTTGGTGAACACAAATATTGCGAAAACGAGGCCTATTAATAACAATTTCATTACAGCCTGGGCCATTGAATGCTACCAATGCGAATCGGCACAAAATTCCAAATGTGGTTCTCGTTTCGAGCCTGACGAAAGCATGAAAATCGAATGCACTTCCGCGCCGCGATATCTCAAACCCTATCTGGAGAGTCATAGCAAAGACGCCACGGGTTGTATGAAACAAATTATGGAAAGCAGTAAGTACGAGTATTTTGTAAATAATCTGTCAAAAAGTGCAAAACAATATAAACACATATTTAAACAAAAAAGAAGAAGCAAAGCAAACAAAGTGAGATAAGTTAAGCTGGGACAAGACAAGCTGCCCTCCACGGTATCAGCCTAAAAGCAATGAATAATTTTGCTAGGGGAGATCATCTCGTTTCTTGTACGCCAAAAATATTGATATGAAGCCTCATAGGAAATATGTTTGTATGTGTGTATGTTTATGCTTAATATTTGTGTATATCTAATTTCTGTCACATTCCCAGTCGTCTATGACCGTCTGTCCATCAGCCATTCAAATTTATGAACATATACGTATATATGATATTTTCACCAAACATCTTATTGAGGGACCAAATCATACTTGGATTTCTCTCTGTTGGTGCTAATTAAAACCTTATGTGACGATAATCCAAGAAGGAGCCCGGCACGGAATTGCTGTGAGCACCACACAGGCTGGAACAATTAGGTTCGATCTGTGTGGTATTCCGTACTGTTACAAGAAGCTTAGCTGCGAGCTACCAGACGCGTCCACAGGTTGCGGATAGCAGAATGCTCCATACGGTGTAGCTGCAACTGCAGTTGCGGACAACCAGCGGTATCGAGCGGAGAGTCTCAGTGAGAGGCCGGGCGGCACCGACGCTGGCCCAAATACTGAGTCTCATGATGCTCGATGTGACAAGGCGGTTTATTGGCGCCTTTAAATAACCAATAGCCAGCATGTTCCCTCGGCGATCGATCCGGAACGAGCTTGCTCACCTGCAAGACCTTGACTTGAGGATCGCCACTTCCACATGAAAATGTGGCTACAACAACAATCAGTGACCAAGCTTGCTCACCTGCAGTAACTTGACTTGAGGATCGCCACTTCCACATAAAAATGTGGCTACAACAACAACATCCAAGAAGCAGTGCATCCGATTCAAGTTTAAGCTCAATGATAAGGGGCCTTCTTCTTATTATAGCCGAAAGAAGACCTCTTTGGAGAGAAGTTTTTACATGACCTCGCAAATGTTGCCAGCACAAGGAAGGGAAAACCACCGCTGAAATTGTTTTTCTGATGGTCTCGCCAGGTTTCGAACCCAGGTGTTCAGCTTCTCAGGCGGACATGCTAACCTCTGCGCTACGGTGGACTCTACAACAATCACTTTTACTGAACTTATCTTGCTGAAATATTTGGCTGCATTAATGCTTATAAGGTTGTTGAATTCCGATATTCTGGTCTGACTCTGGTTCCGTTTGTAAATGCAGGTACTACGCAAGGAAATGTAGTGAGGAAAGTTAAGCAAAGCCTTCTTGTTTAACTTTCCTCACTAGCTATGTGACTATGGCGAGAGTGACAGTGTTGAAATATTGCGTTCCGCGTTGGAAAGCCTCATAACCAAAATCTTTCTGAGAAATACTACCATACTGAGTTTGCGTGCTTGCAGTGAAAGCATGCTAAGTTTGGCTGGGCCGTATCTTTTTACCCCTCCCTTTAACCATAAATCGCATTTGTCGAGTTCTTTTTCCGGTATCTCTTTTTAGGCAAACAAAGGATAAAAGAAAAGAATTGCTATAATATTGGAGCTATATCAAGTTATGGTTCGATTCGGACCATAATGGAATTGAATGTTGGAGACTACAATAGAAGTCATTGTGTAAAATTTCAGACAATACGAGTAAGAATTGCACCCTTTAGGGGCTCAAGAAGTAAAATAGAGAGATCGGTCTATATGGGAGCTGTATCAGGCTGTAGACTGATTCGGACCATATTTGGCATGAATGTTGAAGGTCATGTGAGAAGTCGTTGTACAAATTTTCAGCCAAATCGGAAAAGAATTGCGCCCTCTGGAGGCTCAAGAAGTCACTATCCCAGATCGGTTCAAATTGCAGCTATATCAGGCAAAGGATCGATTTGAATCATATTTGGCACTGTTATTAGAAGTTTTTGCGAAACACGTCATGCGAAATTTCAGCCAAATCGGGAAAGGATTGCGCCCTCTAGTGGCAAGATCCAATATCGGTTTATATGGCAGCTATATCAGGTTATGGACCGATTTAAACCATACATAGCACAGTTGTTGAAAGTCATCATTTAACACGTCTTGCAAAATTTCATTCAAATCGAATAGGAATTGCACCCTCTAGACGATCAAAAAGTCAAGACCCCATATAGGTTTATATGACAGCTATATCAGGTTGTGGACCTAGTTCAACCACACTCAGCACAGTTGTTACAAGAGATAATAAAACACCACGTGCAAAATTTCAGTCAAATCGGATAAGAATTGTGCCCTCTAGTGGCTCAAGAAGTCAAGACCCTTGATCGGTTTATATGGCAGCTACACCAGGTTATTGACCGATTTGAACTATTCTTAACACAGTTGTTGCAAGTCATAACAAGTCGTGGAAAATTTCAGCCAAATCGGATAAGAATTGAGCCCTCTAGATGCTCAAGAACTCAAGACCCCAGATCGGTTTATATGGCAGCTATATCAGGTTATGGACCGATTTGAACTACTCTTAACACAGTTGTTGCAAGTCATAAAAAAACACGTCATGCAACATTTCAGCCACATCGAATAGGAATTGCTCCTTGTAGAGGCTCAAGAAGTCAAGACCCTTGATCGGTTTATATGGCAGCTATATCAGGTTATGGACCGATTTAAACTATTCTTAACACAGTTGTTGCAAGTCATAAAAAAACACGTCATGCAACATTTCAACCACATCGAATAGGAATTGCTCCTTGTAGAGGCTCAAGAAGTCAAGACACCAGATCGGTTTATATGGCAGCTATATCAGGTTATG
Organism: Stomoxys calcitrans; assembly: GCF_963082655.1. Classification (NCBI taxonomy): domain Eukaryota; kingdom Metazoa; phylum Arthropoda; class Insecta; order Diptera; family Muscidae; genus Stomoxys; species Stomoxys calcitrans. The sequence goes on from NC_081554.1 coordinate 29,366,137, forward strand.
AACCGATTTCAACCATAATCAGCACAGTTGTTGAAAGTCATAAAAAAACACATCATGCAAAATTTCACCAAAATCGGATAATAATTGCGTCCTCTAGTGGCTCAAGAAGTCAAGACCCCAGATCGGTTTATATGGCAGCTATATCAGGTTATGGACCGATTTGCGCCATACTTAGCACAGTTATTTGAAGTCATAATAAAGCACTTCATGCTAAATTTCAGCCAAATCGGATAAGAATTGCGCCCTCAAACGGCTCAAGAAGTCAAAATCCCAGAACGGTTTATATGGCAGCTTTATCAAAACGTGGACCGATATAACCCATTTACAATACCAACCGATCAACACTAATAAGAAGTATTTGTGCAAAATTTCAAGCGGCTAGCTTTACTCCTTCGAAAGTTAGTGTGCTTTCGACAGACTGACGGACGGACAGACGGACAGACATGGCTAGTTCGACTTAAAATGTCATGACGATCATGAATATATAAACTTTATGGGGTCATAGACGAATATTTCGAGGAGTTACCAACAGAATGACGAAATTAGTATACCCCATCCTATGGTGGAGGGTATAAAAAGGCTCGACAACATCCGAATTGTACCGAATTGTACGAAAAGTACCAAAGTACTGACTTTTCCATCCCTGATCGAGCATCATAGGCATTTAGAATTTGTGCAAGAGCCGGTGCCACCCGACCTCGCACTGAGACTCTCCGATTGATACCTGAGACTCTCCTCTCGATACCGCTGATTTTTTGGCGACTGCCATTGCAGCTACTTCGTATGTAGCATTGCACTATCCGCAAACTGTGGAAGCGCCCCGTAGCTCGTACCGCAGCTTCTCGTGGCAATTAACACACCACACACATCGGACCTCAATGATGTAGCTTGTGTGGTGCTCACATCTATCCCGTGCCGGGATCGAGATGTGTGCTCATATCACTGTATTCCCACACAGTCAGAACACTTACAAACGACTGTAAAATCAGCAGCAAGGAAAATAAACGTAATATCTGAAGTAAATTTTGATAAAACATTCATCATTGAAACCCTGTTGAAGTAACATTCCATCATTTACGACTTTGGATTGATGAAACCGTAAATCGAAATGGAAAATGCACTATAAATAGCTAGCCGTAGAATACAAATGTATGCTTAAAACAAAGTGGAATAAACAAATTGGGATTGATTTATTGGACAGTAGAACCAATTCTTGAAATTCAAATTTTTGAAGCATTTTTTAGTTTCTAAAATATTAAATTTCGTAAATTTAATAATTGGGGCATGTTGAACCTTGATTCTTCTTATTTTCTAAGTTCTTCGAAGACCTCATACACTTCTTGACATTTTTTTACTTAACTTCTACTACTTTACCAACTTTTGAGACAGTAGTACAATTTTAGAGTATCTTTTAACAGACAATATTTTGCTTAAATCAATTCTAAGTTGGTCAAACAAACTGGTTTGGTATTTCAACACATTCTTAAGGCTATTTTAAATCACCTATTAAATTAGCATATCAAAATGCATAAATTCAAACTTGCTAATTAAGACCATGTGGAACAATATTTCGCCTTATTTCAAGCATCCAACATTCCACATTACTCTCATTTGGCAATGGTTACTCTTATCTTGTATGTATATATTTACTGACAGCTTGAATGGCTTCTGAACAGATAAAACGTAAAGTTCTGTGAAAATGTGATATCATCGAATTATTAAAATGCATTAGGGTCGGTTTCTCAATTCGGGATTACATTGGGTTGCCCAAAAAGTAATTGCGGATTTTTCATATAGTCGGCGTTGACAAATTTTTTCACAGCTTGTGACTCTGTAATTGCATTCTTTCTTCTGTCAGTTATCAGCTGTTACTTTTAGCTTGCTTTAGAAAAAAAGTGTAAAAAAAGTGTATTTGATTAAAGTTCATTCTAAGTTTTATTAAAAATTCATTTACTTTCTTTTAAAAAATCCGCAATTACTTTTTGGGAAACCAATGGCATTGTGAGTTTCAAGGTTTTAACACTCTATATATACTACTAGCTGGTCCGGTGCGCTTCGCTGCACCCAAAAATGGCCTTTTATACCCACCACCATAGGATGAGGGTATACTCATCTAGTCATTCCGTTTGTAACTCCTCGATTTATTGATCTAAGACCCCATAAAGTATAAATATTCTTGATCGTCTCGACATTCTGAGTCGGTCGATCTAGCAATGTACGTCTGTCCGTCCGCCTGTCGAAATCACACTAGCGGTAGAACGCGTAAAGCTAGCCGCTTGGAATTTTCCACCGATACTTCCTATTGATGTAGGTTGTTGTTGTTATTGTAGCAGTTTGTTATGTTCTATCTTTCGTCTGCTTGATTCTGTTGAGTGACAAGACCCAGGAACACCGCGACTAAGATAGGGTGCGTCCACAGGGATCTGAGTTTGAGTCGAGTGGGTCTAGCTGGGCAGTTAAACAGGTGACGTGTATCCTGTGGTCCCTGGTCACAATCGGGATATACATATTGCATGTCGGCATCAATCCTTGCTCTGCAAAAGTTGAGGCGGCTACATCTGATGGAAAGTAATTGAGCCACAACTACTCTGGTTTACCGGGGGAGTTTAATTTCTTCAGGTGCAATGGGAGGCGGTCGTTCTCCAAGGATTACATTCCCCTAGTACCTGTTTACCTTATCTGCTACCGTGTCTGCATGAATATTGTCTAGACCTGCTTAATATGCCACTTGATCTAGAGGTTCTCTCTGGTAGCGCTGAACCTCACGCTCTAGATCATGTAGATCTGCCTTAAGGCTTCTGGGCGGTAGATATCTATCCACAAGATGACGATTTGGATGGTCTCTGCAATAACAGCCCAAAAGATATTGCCTAGACAACATGTAGGTATGTCTTCGCACTGGTATGATGTTTGTCTCCTGTTGGTGGTGGCACACATGAGAAGAGCCCGTCGCAGTTCGGAGGGCGGCATTCTGACAGATCTGAATATTATTCCACTGCGTATTACAAAGCTGACGAGACCACACCGGCGCTGCATAACTTACCAGAGACCGGCCAATTGCTTTGTACGTAATTAAATACCTTCGATTTGATACAAATATTGTCCCAATCGGCAAACACGCCCGTTTGGAGGGGTTTTTGGGTGGGGCGTCCCCCCAGGTTATTTGACCCCAAAAGTTGTATACCAACTTTTAAGTCGGTGCTCCCATCTCCGAGATCAGGCTTTTTTGAAAATTGTGGTAAGGTGGGGGGCCGCCACGATCATACTTTCAGACTAATTGGAAGTTCGACCATATGGAGGTTTAACCCACCTCTGGACGGCTTTCTAAGCTTATGTGTAACATTTTAAACATGTTTGTTTTTTTTTTGTAGCAAGTAGAGCTGGAATGGGGTAAGGCATAATAAACGGTCGACTACTTCCTCCTTTGTTTAGCTATTCAAAATATTTTGTTTTGTTTCATTTTCCAATTTATTATCTTTCATTTCAGAACTTGGTGGTATACATACAGTGCGCTCCTGTTACTATGGCGATTTAGCCAACAAAAATATTGGCTGTCAAATTGATCCCACCAATGTATTTATGACACTGGATTCCTGTTATGTTTGTGACAAAGATTGGTGTAATGCATCTTCAGCAAAAACGCCTGTGGCTGTTGTTATTCTATCAGTTCTATGTTTCGTACGCTTTATGTCATGATTTGTATGTTAGATGTTAAAATTTTTTACAAATATCGTCCAAACTCTACAAGCTGAACTGAAAATGTATCCTAAGTTCAATGGCTTTATTAATTTCATGCAATGAAATCTAAAATAAGTTTTTGTTTGTAATATACTTACGACCGTATTCACCAAACTTAATGAAGCCTTAAAATAGGCTCATTTGAAAGTTCTATAAATAAAATCTGTCAAATAAACCTATTACGAAGCTTAATTAAGTTTTGTCAATAACAATGTTAGTTGGCAATAGTGCAATGTATTTGATACATTAAAGTTAAACTTTGTTGTTGTATCTTAATGAAAAAAGGCTTAACCTAGAAAATAGAATCTCCCAATGAATGTTGATCCTACACCTTATGCTCATGGAAAAGTTTTGTTTTATTTAGCCATTTTTTTAATAAATTTAAATATTAATTAAATTTAAAATTCTCTTAAATTGTATTTATCATAGATTTTACTGTAGTAAGTTGTATTGTCTTAGTCACAAATGATTCAATCTGGAACTGGTATGCCTGATACCAATTCTCTTTTCTTTGGACAACTACAGCATTAATACAAGTTGTAATGGAAAAAGTCATGCAGAAATGTGGGAAATACCAACTGCAAGAAATTCAGAGAACATTCGCTGTATACAGTGGTCCCTGGGGTTATAAAGGGTGATTTTTTTGAGGTTAGGATTTTCATGCATTAGTATTTGACAGATCACGTGGGATTTCAGACATGGTGTCAAAGAGAAAGATGCTCAGTATGCTTTGACATTTCATCATGAATAGACTTACTAACGAGCAACGCTTGCAAATCATTGAATTTTATTACCAAAATCAGTGTTCGGTTCGAAATGTGTTCATTCACCGAAACGTTGCGTCCAACAGCATCTTTGAAAAAATACGGTCCAATGATTCCACCAGCGTACAAACCACACCAAACAGTGCATTTTTCGGGATGCATGGGCAGTTCTTGAACGGCTTCTGGTTGCTCTTCACTCCAAATGCGGCAATTTTGCTTATTTACGTAGCCATTCAACCAGAAATGAGCCTCATCGCTGAACAAAATTTGTCGATAAAAAAGCGGATTTTCTGCCAACTTTTCTAGGGCCCATTCACTGAAAATGATTTGCAAGCGTTGCTCGTTAGTAAGTCTATTCATGATGAAATGTCAAAGCATACTGAGCATCTTTCTCTTTGACACCATGTCTGAAATCCCACATGATCTGTCAAATACTAATGCATGAAAATCCTAACCTCAAAAAAATCACCCTTTATGTTTAACCCAAAAAACTGGAATCCGAAGTGAATGTGGTTACGAAATAACTGAACCAAACCTCTCTGAAATCACGTGATATCAACCGGTAATATCATTTAATAGGACATTAAAACAACCCATCCCATGGAAGGCGGTTGTACGTACCAGATTGACCCGATGGAGTTCTTCATCGGCAAAGACTGTGTACAACACACTTCTACAACAACAACCAAAGCAGTACTCGGAATGAAAATTGTCATGATTCTATACCCTTAGCAGTTTTAATAAAAGGATGAGTAGAGCGAAGTGGATTTTCTGCGAGAAATTATGTGAAAATTTCGATGAGGCATACATATACACCGCGAAATGCTCTCCAATATGCCTAGCCTCTCGTGAAAGTGCGATGGGAAGCCAGGGTACAAGAGATTTTTTTATGGAGACGCAGCCAGGGTGAACTCGGCGATCACAATGGGAAGCCAGGGTACAAGAGATTTTTGATGGAGACGCAGCCAGGGTGAACTCGGCGATCACAATAACCCATTAACCACAAGAACTGATTCAGCGGATGATCTCATGGGAGCAACTGTCAACGTGGATTATGTGATGTGGTAGGAACATAAACTTCAGCAGTTCAAAATAGACCAACGGGACACTATTGCAGAAAAGAGTAGAGTCGAGTCGAATCGCGACACACTCAAGGACAACGGCGGGACCAACACAGCTGAAGCCAAAACTAAAATCGTCATCGAGAGAGGGGGAGATATTGAAGCCATAGAAACTGGGATCAACTGGGATCTGTGGGACATTAACAAAGGCATCATCAAGCCCATTGATGTCCAAGTTTGTTGAATATCCAAATTCTTATGTCTCGAATATTCTTCCAAGTTCTCTTGGAGCCCAGTTCAGAAGAAAAGTGCCTGTAATAGTAGTCTTTCTTGGTTATCTTAATCAACTTATTGACGTGGTTTCTTGCTGAGCGTAAGCCCTCATATAACTTAGACGTCCGGAAACGTCTCCACCTGCGATGCGAAATATTCCTCTCGTGAATAGCCGAACGAATATCCTGGGAGAACCACGGTTTCATTCTAGAGGACACTTCTCTAGTCTAGAGTGGAACCGTAAATTCCTGTAGGTCACGGATATTCCTTTGTAGAAAGTCAGTTTGTTCATCGATAGTTTCCATACGAAGTATCAGATCCCAGTCGATAAGCACCCTATACAACATGGATGTCGAAAAGCCTAACATAAGTCAATGTGTCAAATCGGTCAAGTCAATGTGCTAAATCGGATTATAAATACGCCTTTTTTGGGGCCAAGACTTTAAATCGAGATATCGGTTTATATGGCAGCTATATGCAAATCTTGATCGATCTAGACCAAATTGCAGAAATGTGTGGAGGGGCTTAACCTAACCCTCTGTCCCGAATTTCGGCAATATCGGACAATAAATGCGCCTTTTAAGGGCCCAAAACATTAAATCGAGAGATCGGTCTATATGGCAGCTATATCCAAATCTGGACCGAACTGAAATATGACAGCTGTATCCAAATCTGGACCGATCTAAATGAAATTGAAGAAGGATGTCGAAGGGCCCAACACCACTCACTGTCCCAAATTGCGGCGACATCGGACAATAAATGCGCTTTTTATGGCCCCAAAACCTAAAACCGAGATATCGGTCTATATGGCAGCTTTATCCAAATCTCATCCAATCAGGGCCAATTGAAGAAAGATGTCGAAGGGCCTAAGACAACTCACTGTAGAAGTATGTCAAGGGGCTTAACTTAACTCACTGTCCCAAATTTCGACGACATCAGATAATAAATGCGCCTTTTATGGGCCCAAAACCTTAAATCGAGGGATCGGTCTATATATCGGCTTTATCCAAATCTCATCCGATCAGGGCCAAATTGAAGAAAGATGTCAAAGGGCCTAAAACAACTCACTGTCCCAAATTTCAGCAAAATCGGATACTAAATGTGATTTTAATGGGCCTAAGACCATAAATCGGAGGATCGGTCTATGTGGGAGCTATATCCAAATCTGGACCGATCTGAGCCAAATTGACGAAAAATGTCGAAGGGCCTAACACAACTTACTGTCCCAAATTTCAGCAAAATCGGGCAATAAATGTGGCTTTTAGGGGCTAAGACCCTAAATCGGAGGATCGGTCTATATGTCAGCTATTACCAAATCTGGACCGATCTGGACCAAATTGACGAAGGATATCGAAGGGCCTAACTCAACTCCCAAATTTCAGCAAAATGGTAAAATAAATGTGGCTTTTATTGGCCTAAGAACCTAAATGGACGGATCGGTCTATATGGGGGCTATATCAAGATATTGTGCGATATAGGCCATCTTCGAACTTATCCTGTTTATGGACAGAAAAAGAATCTGTGCAAAGTTTCAGCTCAATATCCCTATTTTTGAAGACTGTAGCGTGATTTCAACGGACATGTCTAGATCGTCTTAGATTTTTACGCTAATCAAGAATATATATACTTTATAGGGTCGAAAATGGATACTTCGATGTGTTGCAAATCGAATGACAAAATGAATATACCCCCATCCTTCGGTGGTGGGTATAAAAAGATCAAGTCATGGTTTGAAAAACATGAGGCTGACACTTGGTCGTATAGGAGGATTTTAGAAGAAGAGACAGCGAAGCGTACTGGAGGATGCGAGAAAAAAGCGTGGGAATTGTTGAATTGACTGGCAAAAGCCCCAAGGAAGACATTTCAAGCGTCAAGACCATGTCCTGTAAAACGTTAGAGTTGAAGTCCCCAACAACCACAATGTCCGAGTAAGCAAGAGAGAGAGATAGAGGTTCAAGGACAGAGAAAAAATCTCGCATATACGTACGGTTGTTCGGTCTATAAACACACCCAACTAGGAGCTTGTTATCGGCAGCAGGCACCTCAACAAAAACATACTCAATTGGGCCACCTGGGTTGGACTTTATACATAACTGAATATTCAGGTGGTTTCTCACACACAGTGCGGTGCCGCCCCCACGACGTAATCTATCAACCAAATCATCTTCACTGCCCCCTTACTCCGCCCGGCACCCAAACTTTGTGGATCGTGCCATCCTCAGAGAAGGCGTTAATCTCCGTCTTACACTTCAAGACAGATCGTGACCCAACCGCCCTGGTTCTTATTGTCCTTATAGCAATTTTACTGTGCATAAAGATATTGACACTCGACGTCCTCGCGTTAGCACCACACCACCTCACGCATTCTGTGATCACTCCACATTGTTATGGACGACCAATTTGTCTGTTTTTAGATATTTTGGGGTTAGGGCGACTTTCTGGGTACTTGGACCAAATTTTTAATACCATATTCGTATTCTACTCTCCAATACCTTTCATGTGATACCTATATTGTCCCATCAGTCCACTTTTTGATTTTGGATTGTATTTCTGGCATAAGGGGGAGGGTCCGTCCCCCCTTCGATACCGAAAAATTATGCAGCCTATGTTTCCTTCCAGACCAACCTGCACAATATGCGAAAATTTCGAAAAAATCGGTTTTGCCGTTTTTCAGTCTATACGGAACAAACAAACCGAGTCCCATATATCCGTAATTGGCTAATGTGCCCATTTTGGGCGTTTTGGTGGGGGTGGGGTGAACCCCTATACTTCGACATGAATTTGTATGCCAGATTCGTTATCTACTCCCGCATACTTTTCATTTGATACCCATATTGTCCATATCGGTCCACTTTGGATTTTGGGTGGTGTTTTTTAGGGTAACGGTGGAGAGTCCGCCTCCTACCGTTATCAATAAATTATAAATCCTATATCTACTTCCTGACCATATTCGTAATCTTCTATAGAATACCTTTCATTTGAGTCCCATGTTGTCATGATAGTCAAATAAACCTTTCTTAAGGGGTTTTGGGGCTGAGGTGGCTCCCCTGATACTTGGACCCAACTTTTATTATGAAACTAGCTGACCCGGGCCAGCTCCGCTGCGCCTTCTATTAGTTTATATGGAACAAAAATTTCCTTTCCTTCCTTAAATCCATGGTCCTACATTTGGATATCAAATTCGTATTCGCGTTGGTCACTAAAAAATTGTTGTTTGTGGGGTATTTTGGGAAAGGGGTAGACCCCCAGAAAATTGGTCCCAAAAGTAGGTATAAATTCTTGCTCTACCCCCAATACCTTTCGTTTAAGCTCCACATTGATATGGTCGGTAAATATGCCCAAATTGGGGGTGTTTTGGGAATTGGGGTGGTCCCCCAAACACTATGCCCGGAAAAATTTATCAGCATCGTACTCTATTCTCATATATCTGTATATCATTTATTTGAACCCCATATTGTCATTGGCCTCAAAATTGGATATCAAACTCGTTTTCTGATCTCATTTAAACTTCTTATTGCTAAAGTCAAAAAATATGTCCGGTTTGGAGTATCGGCCCTAAAAACTATAAATATTTAGTTCCACTCTCTTTAAGACCCAAATTGTCTTGGTGAGCAAATACTTCCTATTTGGGGGTTGTTATGGTGGTGAGATGTCCCCCAGACAGTTGGTCCCTAATGTTGATATCAGATACGTGGTCTACTCCCACATACCTTTGAACCCCATATATCAATAGTCGGCAAACATGACGGGCTTGGGGCGTGTTTTGGAAGATGGGCGGCCACTCAGTGAGTTGGCATTGAAAATATATATCGGATTCGAGTTCTACTCTAAAACCCTCTTATTTGAGCCTTATATTGCAATAGTCACCAAATACATCCTATTTGGGCAGTGTTGTGGGGGTGGGCTGGCCCCATAGACACTTTTCCCGGATATTGATATCAGATTTGTGCTTTACTCCCAAATACCTTTCTTTTGAGCCCCATATTGCTATGGTCGTAAATATTCCCCTTTGGGGAGAGGTGGCCCCTCAAACACTTGGTTCCGTATTTGGATATCAGATTCGAATTCTACACCTTTTATTTAAGCCCCATATTCCCATGGTCAGTAAATAAGTCCTGTTTTGGGGGTGTTTTGGGAAAGGTTTGGGTGGACCCCCAGACAATTGTCCCAAATTTGGATATCAGTTTCGTATTCTACTTGCAAATACCTTTCATTTCTGTAAAAATGTCCGACTAAGGGGTGTTTTGGGGGTTGAGATGGCCCTCCTAACACTTGGTCCGACAATTGAATATCAGATACGTTTTCTTATCCTAAATACCTTTCTTTTGAGTCCCATATTGTTGTGATTTATCTCAATATATGTTTGGTTGGTTTTAGGGTGGGGCGGCCCCCCTAGGTACACGAAATTTGAATACCAAATTTTTATTTTCAGGGTACTATACGAGAGCACACGAAATTTCGCTTAAATCGCACCACCCATCTCCGAGATCTGGCGTTTCTGAAATTTATGGTAAGGGGAGGGTCCGTCCCCCTTCAGATATCAAAAAATGTAGTACCCTATTTTCACCACGGGATCATTATGCACCATCTGTGAAAATTTTAAAGAAAATCGGTTCAGCCGTTTCTGAGTCTATAAGGAACACAAAAACAAACAAACACAAATCAATGTTTATATATTGGGTTGCCCAAAAAGTAATTGCTGATTTTTCATATAGTCGGCGTTGACAAATTTTTTCACAGCTTGGGACTCTGTAATTGTGCCCGCAATTACTTGTTGGGCAACCCAATATAAAAAGAAGAAGAAGATTCGTACTCTACTCTTGAATACCTTTCATTAAATCTTCTATTTTTCATTGACAGTAGTAAAATAAAGGTGCAAGGGCTGTCAAAAAATATCCATTATACATAGATACGAGCCAGTGTTGCTCATCACTCAAAGCTCACTGACCCAGATGACAAAAATTCATTTAGATACTCTTTTTAAACTGAACTTCGAGTAAAGCTTGTTGTAATTGAGTAAAAACTCACAAAACCCCGAGTACAATAAACCAGTTTTTCTACGATTCTGAAATGAATTGATGGCAATATAATATCGGATTTCGAACAGTGAAGATCGAAATAAATTGCAGTGCGGTATAAAAAACGCTTAACAAAATAAACAAAAATGAATACAGCAAAATATTTGTGTGTGGTTGCAATAATTGCATCGTTAACTTACTCGGGTAAATTTTCAAAATATTTAAACTCATTATTTAAAATGTTGTGTGTGTTGTGCTGTGTTAAAATAAAAAAAAAATATTTTAAATGTTTTAAATTTGTTATGAAATCCACCCACAGCTTCTGCCGTTCACTGCTATCAGTGCAATTCTTTGGATAATCCCAAATGTGGTGAACACTTTGAGGATGCCCAGTATATGCGGATCGATTGTAGCCGTATTCCTGCTCCATTTTTTACCACAACCTTGTTGGGACGTAATACCAATGCCACCGGTTGTGTGAAGAAAACGCTGCAAGAACGTAAGTACAGAATTATTTAAACATTAGTTAAAAGTTGTAAAAACTAGAAAAGGGATTTTTGAATTTTTTATTTGAGGAAAAATATTAACTATGGTATTAACAAGTTTTCTTTGGATTAAATACATATCTAAGTAGTGGTTTAATAGATATATTGAATTCAATAAGCTATTTTTCCCATCAATTCCAATTTTTTTTTTTAATATTTTTCTCAGTACATGCTATCCTCATATATAAACAATAATTAGTTTTCAAACATGAGTCATTTTAATAAAATTTAAAACTGAAGGTAAATACCTTTAGAAAACAATAACTGGGGAAACTAGTTTTCTGTTTATTCAACTGAATTTAATTTTCCCATAAAATACATACAGAGTCTGATGCATTCAAAAAAAAAAATAATTGATTGAGTTAAACCTTCCCATATTACAAAAAAAAAAAAAAAAAAACAAGTAAAAGCGTACTAAGTTCGGCCTGGCCGAATCTTATATACCCTCTACAATGGATCGCATTTGTCGAGTTCTTTTCCCGGTTTGTCTTTTTAGGCCAACAAATGATAAAAGAAAATAATAAAAGAAAATAATTGCTATGAAATTGGAGCTATATCAAATTATGGTCCGATTCAGACCTTAATTGAATTGAATGCTGGAGACCATTCTTAAAATTGTACAAAATGTCAGCCAGTTCGAATAACAAGTAAAAGGGCGTTAAGTTCGGCCGGGCCGAACTTTGGATACCCACCACCTCGGGTATATGTGAAAACCACCTTTCATCAAAATCCCATGAAAATTGCTTACCTTATGTCCCATAGCAGTTATATCGAAATATGTTCCGATTTGGACCAATTACTTATAAGCACAGTGGCTATATATTAAAATAAACCGATCCGGATATCGAGAAGCCTTACATAAGTCACAGTGTCAAATTTCAGTGAAATCGAATTATAAATGTCCTTTTTATGCGGCCCAGACTTTAAATCGAGATATCGGTCTACCTGGCAGCTATATCCAAATCTGAACCGATTTGAGCCAAGTTGCAGAAAAATGTCGAAGAGCCTAACACAAAGCTCTGTGCCTAATTTCGATGAAATCGGAAAATGAATGCGCCTTTTATGGGCCAAAAACGAGAGATCGGTCTAGGTCTAGAGAATCGGAGAATCGGTCTATATGGCAGCTATAATCAAATCAGGACCGATCTGGGCCAAATTAAAGAAGGACGTCGAAGAGCCTAACTAAACCTACTGTCTCAAATTTCATCAACATCGGACAATAAATGCGCCTTTTATGGCCCCAAAACCTAAAAACTGAGTGATCGGACTATATGGCCGAGCTATATCCAAATCTAGACCGATCTGTGTCATAATGCAACATCGGACAATTAATTCGTCTGCGACATCGGACAATTAATTCGTCTTTTATGGGCCTTAGACCCTAAATCGGAGGATCGGTCCATATGGCAGTTATATCCAAATCTGAGCCGATCTGAGCCAAATTTGCAAAGGATGTTGAAGAGCCCAACACAACTCACAGTCCCAAATTTCATCAAAATCGGATAATAAATGTGGCTTTTATGGGCCTAAGACCCTAAATCGCTATAACCAAATTTAGACCGATCTGGGCCATATTAACGTAGGATGTCGAAGGGCCCAACACAACTCACTGTCCTGAATTTCAGCAAAATCGGATAATCGGATAGTCCTGTTTATGGACAAAAAAAGAATCTGTGCAAAGTTTCAGCTCAATATCTCTATTTTTAAAGACTGTAGCGTGATTTCAACAGACAGACGGACGGACATGTCTAGATCGTCTTAGATTTTTACGCTGATCAAGAATATCTATACTTTATAGGATCGAAAATGGATATTTCGATGTGTTGCAAATGGAATGACAAAGTTAATATACCCCCATCCTTCGGTGGTGGGTATAAAAATTGCGTCCCTTAGGGACACAAGTAGTAAAATAGGAAGAACGGTTTATATGTGAGCTGTATCAAACTATAGACCGATACAGACTATAATTGACACGTAAGTTGAAATTTATGTTAAAATTTCATCCAAATCGGATATTAATAGCGCCCTCTAGAGGCTCGAGAAATCAAGACCACAGATCGGTTTATATAATAGCTATATCAGGTTATAGACCGATCTAAACCATACTTAGCAGTTATTTTTGGAAACCATTACAGAATATCTCATGCGAAATTTCAGCCAAATTGGGTAATAATTGCGCCCTATAGAGCCTTAAGAAGTCAAGATCCCAGATCGGTTTATATGGCAGCTATATCAGGTGATGAACCGATTTTAACCATACTAAGCACAGTTTTTGGAAACCATAATAGAACTCCTCATGCAAAATTTCAACCAAATCGGATAGTAATTGCGCTCTCTAGTGGCTGGAGAAGTCAAGACCCCAGATCGGTTTATATGGGAGCTATATCAGGTTATAGCCTGAATTAAACCATACTTAGCACAGTTGTTGGAGATAATAACAAAACAGACGGACGGGCATGGCTAGATGGACTTAAAATGATATGACGATCAAGAATATAATATACATTATGGGGTCTCAGACGCATATTTCGAGGTGTTACAAACAGAATGACGAAATTACTATACCCCATCCGATGGTAGAGGGTATAAAAACAAGTAAAGATAGGCAAACAGAGGGTGGGCCGACTATATAATGCCTACACCACTAAGTAAACCTACTACTTTTAGTACCAAATTTAAATACGGCCGTACAAACGGACGCAACTGAATCAAAAAAGACAATGTTTATAAGTCGATCGTGATTCTATTAGTGGCCACTTTTGCTCTTCACTTTCTAAGCGTCTTAACAATTGATCACTCAAGCCTAATCTTATATCCCTCCATAAAAGATACCATATGCCAAGTTCTTCGAATGATGCCTTGATATTTATGTTGAATGCTAAAAATGTTAGACACATTTGAAATTTCAGTCAAGTCCGACCCTATAAATACGATCTAGGAAACGCTGAAAGTTTTCACAGATCCTTTTTTCCATAGGCAGGATTAGTCCTAAGATATATATGGGAGTATATCTTGGTATAGCCTCTACAAAGACCAATCTCTCGATAAAACGTCTCTGCACCAATTTTTTTTCTTGATACTCGAAGAGTTTTATAACATTTTTAACGGCGTAAAAAATGTTTCATCGATTCACAAATGGTCCCATAACTTCAAAAATACCGACGATAACATGACTAAGATTTTGAAAAAAAAATTGTTGTCTAATAACTCATAATCCGTTTTAGATATTCTGCACTTTTCCGCATACTTTTTGTGCGGTTTTACGATCCTATTTTCAAGCAAGTAAAAACGTGTTCAGTGCTGCCGTACCGAACTTTGGATACCCACCACCATGGATAAATTAACCATCATCTTTTATAACAACTCCACTATCATATCCATAGTAATATGCATATGGGGCTGGTTTGGTTTATATTGGGTTGCCCAAAAAGTAATTGGGGATTTTTCATATAGTCGGCGTTGACAAATTTTTTCACAGCTTGTGACTCTGTAATTGCATTCTTTCTTCTCTCAGTTATCAGCTGTTACTTTTAGCTTGCTTTAGAAAAAAAAGTGTAAAAAAGTATATTTGATTAAAGTTCATTCTAAGGTTCGTTGAAAATGCATTTACTTTCTTTTAAAAAATCCGCAATTACATTTTGGGCAACCCAATATTTGATTCAGGTCCCCAAAACTCTTATACAAGCCACAGTTTCAGCGAAATCGCGCAAAAATCCACTTTTTATGGAGTTAAGACACTAAATTGGAAAATCGGTCTATATGACAGCTATATCTACATGACCGGAAGCTTAATACAAGCCACTGTGTCAAATTCCAGCGAAATCGGGTACTAAATGGAGCTTTTATGGGCTTAAGACCCTTAATCGGCATATCAGTCTATATGACAGCTATATCTGAAGAAAGACCTATATGAACCATATTTGAATCGGATATCGAGGGTAATCAACTCTCTATTTCAAATTTCAGCGAAATTGGAATAAAAAATTCGGCTTTTATGGACTTAATACCCTAATATCAGGGCAGCTACATCCAAATATGGTCCGATCATAACCATATTTGAATCGGAGGTCTGAGGATATTTGAATGAGGAGGTATGTTTCTAATTTCAAGGAATCGGATTATAAATGCGTCTATTACGTCTGTCTATATGGCAGCTATATGTAAATATGCTCCAATATGAACCATATTCGGTTCGAATACCGGGGCCCCCAGTATAACTTCCTGTTTCAAATTTTCTCGAAATCAGACAAAACCTGCAGATTTTGCGAGCTTAAGACCCTTAATCGCCAGATCGGTCTATATGCCAGCTATATCCAAATATAATCCGATTTGACTCATTCAAAAACATAATCTGCGTAAAGAACAAATACGAGTCTGTGGAAAATTTCAACTCAATATCTCATTTTTTAATGACTGTAGCGTGATTACAAATAACGGATACACGAATAAACAGACGGTCGAACATACGGACAGACACACGGACATCGTTAAATCGTCTAAGAATTTTACGACAATCAGAAATATATATACAAACTTTGAAGAGTCGGAAAAAAATATTTCGATGTGTTGCATACGGAATGACTAATTGAATATACCTCCTTTCCTATGGTGGAGGGCATAAAAAATCAAGCCGATCGACATAAAAAGTATGCGATTCAAAATTTGTCATGCTCGAGGTGACCAGCTTTCAATCACCATTGGATTAGCCTCTAAACTCAGGTCCCCAAATTTTATACACTTGTTGGAAAATACCTCAACATTGACTAAGGTAATTTTCCGGATCGTCTTAACATTCCAAGTCGATTTAGCCATGTCCGTTTGCCTGGTATGGCTGTCATATAAGCTGATCTAGAATTTCGACTTCTTGAGCCTCTAGAAGGTACCATCTTTATCCTTCTTAGCTCAAATTAAGTATGAGTTATTCTGTTCTGACTTTCACTAACTGTGTCAAGAATGGCTGAAATCGGTTCATAACCTGGTATATCTGTCATATAAACCGATCTGGGATTTTGATTTCATAAGCCTCTGAGCGTCTTCTACGATTTGTCTGAATTTTCGCATGAGGTGTTTTGTTTTGAGTTTCAACAACTGTCAGATTTGGATATAGCTTCCATAGAAATTTAGGGTTATCTGTCTGTCTGTTGATGCCATGCTTAGTTAAGAACATGTGAAACTAGTCGTAGGTTGATTGCAATGGTGTAGAGTAGAGGTTAGCATGTCAGCCTATGATGCTGAACTCTTAGGATCGAATCCTGGAAAAATCGAACAACAATTGGGCCCTTCAGCGGCTCAAGATCTCAAATCGGTTAATACGGAGGTATATCAGGTTATAGACTGATTTGGATTAAACTTGGCAGGGTTTGACTTGACTTCTCCTAACCCTGCCAAGTTTAATCCAAATCAGTCTATAACCTGATATACCTCCGTATTAACCGATTTGAGATCTTGAGCCGCTGAAGGGCCCAATTGTTGTTCGATTTTTCCAGGATTCGATGCTAAGAGTTCAGCATCATAGGCTGACATGCTAACCTCTACTCTACACCATTCCAATCAACCTACGACTAGTTTCACATGTTCTTAACTAAGCATGGTATCAACAGACAGACAGATAACCCTAAATTAACAAGCATTTAATTGCAATCAAGATCAAGATTCCTTATGAAATTCAGAGTCAATATTTCGATGTCTTACAAAAAGAATGACAAAGTAATTCCCCGCATCATATGATAGGGGGTATACAATTAAGTCCCATTAGATATGCATTTAATTCAATATCGCATAGTCTTTTTGTCTTGATGTTAACATTTCGAAGACAAGCTTGCAATCACAATTAACTATGGGAAAACTTTAAGAAACTTTGTCATAATCGTTTGAGTGTTTTTTAATAGAAAATCACCAATTTCATTAACATAGGAAACTATTTCTCTGTTAAATGGCAATAGAATGAACAAGTCAAAATTATTTTCTGACAATGAGTAATCATCAATACAAGGCTTTGTATAACAATAGGAACTATAATTCACGTATAAACTTGAAATAAGGCAGTAATGCGCCTAGAATTTGTGTCATTAATAAAAGAGTCGTTAATTTATTTAAAATCAAGTACCGGAAGGCGAAATTCCCACACCTGTTCAATCCCATGACAGCCGGTTGTACGTACCAGATTGACCCGATGGATTCCTTCATTGGCAAAGGGCTGCCGCCTTAGTGTACAACACACTGCTACAACGACAACGACAATCTGACCTTGACTGACGATATAGCCCCTATATTAGCCCATAGACAGATTTGATATATTTGGTTCTGGAAGGGAGCAGTTATCAAAACATTCGAGTATTTCATGACTCTGTACATGGTCCCTTGGGCTTTGGGTTGTGGCTATAAAAGAATGGCCAAAAGTTAAATTACATTGCAGCCACTTGTAGAAGAGAAGTCTCCCAGCTGCTCCTTATTTGGACGTTCGTTTGAAGATTTTCTTTTTTTTTTAACACTACGATTTTTTATATTAGGAAGTAAACCTAAAAAATTATTTAAAAATTTATTTAAGCATGCCAAAAACTTAAACCTTAATTGAGACTTTTTTTTTGTTTTTCTCCTTTTTTCACATTTCAGCTGCTGGTCGGACTTACATTTTACGCAACTGTTTTTATGGCGACGTCTCAAATTCCAAAAATGGCTGTGATTTGGATTCCCAAAACTTTGGAGTACAACAATTGGCATGCGATGCATGTAGCGGTGATTTATGCAATAGCTCCACCTCAATGGCGCCCGTTGCAATGGCAATTTTGATGTTTTTTGCTCTGGCTCGTGTTTTCTCCTGAGAAATTTCTATATCTAAGAACAATACCAACAAAGTTGGTGTATATGATAAAGGGGTAATAAATTAAAAAAAAAATCTATTATATAATAAATATTTTGTAAAGAAATTAAATTTTTATTAAACTTAATAAAACTTCTTGATGTACAATTTGCCAATGAACACTCCTCTAAAGAACAAAAGCAAAACTTCTCACATATCAATGAGTGCTGTCCGATAGGAATGCCGCAGTGCGGCACTTCTTTGGGGAGAAGTTTTTACATGCCACAGTACCTCACAAATGTCGCCAGCCATTAGGAGGAGATTACCACCGTTAAAATTCGGTTTTTATACCCACCAGCGAAGGATGGGGGTATATTCATTTTGTCATTCCGTTTGCAACACATCGAAATATACATTTCCGACGCTATAAAGTAAATATATTCTCGGTCAGCGTAAAAATCTAAGACAATCTAGCCATGTCCGTCCGTCTGTCTGTTGAAATCACGCTACATTCTTTAAAAATAGGGATATTGTGCTGAAATTTTGTGCATATTCTTTTTTTGTCCATAAGCAGGTTAAGTTCGAAGATGGGCTATATCGGACTATATCTTGATATAGCCTCCATGAGGACCGATCCGACGATTTAGGGTCTTAGGGCTAAAAAAGTCACATTTATTATCCAATTTTGCTGAAATTTAGGACAGTGAGTTATGTTAAGCCCTTCGACATCCTTCTCCAATTTGGCCGAGATCGATTCAGATTTGGATATATCTGCCATATACCCTGATCCACCGATTTAGGATCTTAGTAAAAGCCACATTTAATATCCGATTTCGCTGAAATTTGGGACAGGGTGTTGGGTTAGATCAGATTTGGATATAGCTGCCTCATAGACCTATCTCTCTATATAAGGTTTTGGGCCCATGAAAGGCGCATTTATTGTCCAATCTCGCCGAAATTTGGGACAGTGAGTTGTGTTAGGCCCTTCGACTTACTTCTTCAATTTGGCCTTTATTGTCCGATTTATTGTCCGATGTCGTAGAAATTTGGGACAGTGAGTTGTGTTAGGCCCTTCGACTTTCTACTTCAATTTGGATTTGATCGGTCCAGATCTGAATATAGCTGCCATATAGACCGACATCCGTGTCGTATATGGTTCTAATCGGTTTATTTTTAGATAAACAATACACAATTAAACAATGACTTGTACTTAAAAGTATTTGGTCAAAATCAGACCATATTTCAATAAAACTGCTATGGGGCTTGGGGTATGCATTTATCACCAGATTTTGACGAAAGGTGGTTTACATATATGCCCGAGGTGGTGAGTATCCAAAGTTCGGCCCGGCCGGAACTTAACGCCTTTTAACTTGTTTTAAGATGCTCATGACAGGATTCGGACCCAGGCTTTCAACATCATAGGCGGACAAGCTAACCTCTACGCTAGAGGTGTTAGAGGACGATGGCTAAGACGTCTTGGCGGAAGATTTGGTGTCCCATTTAAGTGTTTATTGGGTTTTGGACCGTATAAGTCTCCTGGTCCAGGTGATATCTACCCTAGGATGTAACAGGTGGGCTTTGACTTTCTGGCTCACTGGTACGTTGCGATTTTTCGGTCGTTAATCAGGTACTCGTATGTGTTCTTATGGTGAAGGGGGCTAAGGGGGGTATTTATTCCAAAAATGGGGGAGCTGCAATTGAGTGCAGCCAAGGATTTTCGGCCGATAAGTCTCTCTTCCTTCTTCAAGAAGACATTAGAGATAATTCTAGACTTTCAAATAAGGAGCAAGCTAGGAGAAGATTTTCTTTCCAGGTGTCAGCAAGTCATATTAAGGACAGGTCGGTTGATACTGCTCACTATAGTGTAGTGCATCATCTGGAAAGATCTTTCTTGTTTAAGGATTTAGCGTTGGCAGCATTCCTGGATTTGAAGGTGCTTTAAATAATGTTCATCCGTGTCATAGGGGCGGCTCTGAAGAATGCGGGTTCGGTGAATGGTATTACAGGGTGGTTAATGAGTATTGTATATAAAAAGATCACGGCCATCATTAAGGTACTTCGGTGAAGGCGAATGCAACCAGAGACTTGCCACAGGGTGATGTTATTGCTATGGATTCTTTCGGCCGACAGGATTCTGTGGATACTTGAAACCCTAGGGGTCAAGGTATGCGCTTACGCTAACAACCCTCTTGGGGTCCCGGCTTCTTGGGTTACTGAGTGTTCTCAGGGGTTTATGCCATAAAGACTGAGTTGGTGTTGTTCACCAGGAAGGTGCTTGAGTTCAGACTGCCGAGGTTGCAGGAAGCAACTATGAGACTGCCCAGGTCACTAGATTTCTTGGGGTTATGGAGAGTCTAGGATACGGAAGGTTTTTGCGGCTCTCTATTCGTGCTAGAGGCTCGATGGCAGTATACCCAGCGGTGATGCGACCGATTCTGACCTATGGATGCCAAATCTAGTAGCCGGTGACTGAGTATGCGTTGCATGTGCTGGATCTAGATCTGGATAGGGTAAATAGGGTGGCTTTGAGATTTATTAGTAGTGCTATGAGTTAAAGGCCACCGAAGCGCAGAGGTCAGTATGTCCGTCTATGACGCTGAACGCCTAGGTTCGAATACTGGCATGAACATCATGAAAATTTGTAGCGGTAGTTATCCCCTCCTAATAACTGGCTACATTTGGAGGGGATAGTGCGACCGATTCTGATCTATGGATGTCACGTCTGGTGACTAAGTATGCGTTGCATGTGCTGGATCTAGATCTGGATAGGGTAAATAGGATGGCTTTGACATTTATTAGTAGTGCTATGGGTTGGAGGCCACAGTAGCGCAGAGGTCAGCATGTCCACCTATGACGCTGAACGCCTGGGTTCGAATTCTGCCGAGAACATCCTGAAAATTTTCAGCGGTGGTTATCCCCTCCTAATGGTAGCGACTTTTGGGGGGGGGGGGGTATTGTACCATTTGGTATGGCAGCCATAAAAAAACTATAAAAAGGAGACCCCCTATCATTGAACTTAAAAAAACTTTAATCGGACAGCACTCATTGATATGTGAGAAGTTTTCCCCTGTTCCTTAATGGAATGTTCATGGGCAAATTAGCAATTTTGCTATGAGTACTACTGCGACCCTTTCCTCGAAGACGTTGCTTTGCATACAGCCGATTGACCTATACGTCAGGAAATCGCCCGAGAGGACACTGTTAAGCCTGGGATTTGGGATTCTAATATCTTTACAGAGAGAAGATAAATAAAGGAACCCGTTGAGGAATCCACCGAGTGGCACTACGATTGGATGTCTCTCATCGGATAAGGGAGGATATCGGCGTATTCCAGGCAGAGATCTTTTGCGATTGCCAGAGTTGCGGAGTTGGTTTTGTCAAAGAACATCGACCGGTCGGATATTTCATATTTAGCGATAGTCAGACGGAGCTTAAGGGTCTAAGGGGTGCGATAATGGTATCTAAAGCGCTGTATCGATGTCGTCACTCCCTAAAGCAACTACACAAGCATGTGTATACATACATACCCAATGTGGTGTTGGGCATTAAAAGGTCAGCTTTGCCCGACATTTGCCCGTCCTTTCTTGCCTTCCTAAATCATTTTCTTCTTGACGTTTTAGGAAGTCTTATCCTTTTTTATGTTCGCTGTGACATATTCGAATAAAAATACCCACCCAAAGTCACATATTTAGTTCAAAATAAAAGCTTATTGTGTTGACGTCTCCAGAGACAAACCTAAAGGGACAAACTATGTCCCAACCTTTATATCAACTACATATTGAAATTGAAAAACAAAAACAAAATGTTTGTAGAGTAAAGTAAAGTGAAGAAAAAAAAATAGTTGGAATTTTGAAAAGTTTGAAAATTTTGGTTTGATCAATAAATGGGCTTGCAGTGGCTTTAGGAGTGAAAATCGGGCGATATATATATCTTATATATAAACATCAATTTGTGTTTGTTTGTTTGTATGTTTGTGTGTTCCTTATAGACTCAGAAACGGCTGAACCGATTTTCTTGAAATTTTCACAGATGGTGCATAATGACCCCGTTGTAAAAATATGATATCTGAAGGGGGGGGCGGACCATCCCCCTTACCCTAATTTTCAGAAACGCCAGATCTCGGAGATGGGTAATGCGACCTAAGCGAAATTTTGTGTGCTCTCATATAGTACCCTAAAAATAAAAATTTGGTATCCAAATTTCGGATGGGATACCTAGGGGGCTGCCCCACCCTAAAACCTACCAAACATATATTTAGGCCAATCACGGCAATATGGGACCCAAATGAAAGGTATTAGGGATAATAAAACGTATTTGATATCTATTTGTCGGACCAAGTGCTAGGGGGACCACCCCAACCCTAAAAACACCCCTGAATCGGACATATTTACCGACCATGGCAATATGGAACTCAAATGAAAGGTATTTGCGAGTAGAATACGAATCTGATATCCAAATGTGGGACCACGTTTCTGGGGGTCCACCCCTTCCCCAAAACACCCCCCAAACAGGACTTATTTACTGACCATGGGATTATGGGGCTTAAATAAAAGGTATTTGAGTGTAGAATTAGAATCTAATATCCAAATATGGGATCAAGTATTTGGGGGCCGCCTCTCACCAAAAACATTCCCCAAAGGGGACAAATTTACGACCATAGCAATATGGGGCTCAAATGGTCTTTGGGAGTAAAGCACCACTTTGATATCAATGTTCGGGAAAAGTGTATATAGGGCCACGCCACCCCCACAACACCACCCAAATAGTAAGTATTTTCTGACTATTACAATATGAGGCTCAAATTAGAGGTTTTTTAAAATGGAGCACGAATTCGATATATATTTTCAAGGCCAACCCAAAACACCCCCCAAGCTGGTCATATTTACCGACTATGGAAATATGGGGCTTAAATTAAATGTATGTGGAAGTAGACCACGTATCTGATACCAATATTAGGGGTCAACTGTCTAGCGGGGACGTCCGTCCACCATAACAACCCCCAAATAGGACGTATTTGCTCACCAAGACAATTTGAGTCTTAAAGAGAGTGGAACTAAATATTCATAGTTTTTAGGGCCATTACCCCAAACAGGGCAATTTCCCCGGCCACCGTAGCGCAGAAGTTAGCATGTCCGCCTATAACGCTGAACGCCTGGGTTCGAATCCTGGCGAGACCATCAAAAAAATGTTCAGCGGAGGTTTTCCCCTCCTAATGCAGGCAACATTTGTGAGGTACTATGCCATGTAAAACTTCTCTCTAAAGAGGTGTCGCACTGCAGCACGCCGTTCGGACTCGGCTATAAAAAGGAGGCCCCTTATCATTGAGCTTAAAAATTGAATCCGACTGCACTCATTGATATGTGAGAAGTTTGCCCCTGTTCCTTAGTGAAATGTTCATGGGCAAAATTTGCATTTTACCCCAAACCGGACATATTTGTTGACTTTTGCTATAAGGAGTTTAAATGAGATTAAAAAACGAATTTGATATCTAATTTAGAGGGCAATGGCAGTATGGGGTTCAAATAAATGGTGTATATATATATGAGAATAGAGCACGTTGCTGATATATTTTCAGGGCTTAGAATTTGAGGGACCACCCCACTTCCCAAAACACCCCTAAATTGGGCATGTTTACCCACCATGTCAATGTGGAGCTTAAATAAAAGGTATTGGGTGGTAGAGCAAGAATTGATACCCAATTTCGGGACCAATTTTCTGGGGGTTCACTCCTTTCCTAAAATACCCCACAAACAGCAATTTTTTAGTGACCATCGCAATATGGGGCTCAAATAAAGGTATTTGGGAATAGAATACGAATTTGATATTCAAATATAGGACCATGTATTTATGGCATCACCCCTTTCCCAAAACACCCCCAAAGGGAAAAAATTGTTCGATCATGCCAATAAGTGGCACAAATGAAAGGTATTTGAGATTAGAAAACAATTTTGATAACCTATTTTGGGGCCATGTGTTTGGGGGACGCCTCATCCTGTAAACTCTTCTTCAGCCACTGGCAAAATGGGGTTTAAATAAATGGTATTTGAGACAAAGCACGATGCTGATATTTTATCAGGGCCAAGTATCTGGGGGACCACCTCTCCCCCGAAAACACCACAAAATCAGACATCATGAGAATATCGGGCTGAAATAAAGTATCCTAAGAATGGAGTACACCTTACATCCAAACTTAAATTCGTAGACCAATAAAGATAATGTGGGATTCAGATAAAGGCACTTATATTGTTAAACTGTTAGTCAAGTTAGCATGGTATTTCACTAAAAGATTTTTAATTGTCGAAAATAAATATTCCAAGGAAACTTTTGTTCCATACAAAGTAAAAGAAGGCGCAGCGGAGCGGGCCCAGGTCAGCTAGTATATATATATAAATATATTGGGTTGCCCAAAAAGTAATTGCGGATTTTTCATATAGTCGGCGTTGACAAATTTTTTCACAGCTTGTGACTCTGTAATTGCATTCTTTCTTCTGTCAGTTATCAGCTGTTACTTTTAGCTTGCTTTAGAAAAAAAGTGTAAAAAAAAGTAGATTTGATTAAAGTTCATTCTAAGTTGTATTAAAAATGCATTTACTTTCTTTTAAAAAATCCGCAATTACTTTTTGGGCAATCCAATATATATAGTATTGTATATCTTTCGATTGTTAAACGAGTTATAGCAATTCCAATTTTTTTAAAGGTGTCTCAATTCGTGAAAAAAATTACAGACTTATTTCAACTTTTTTATTTTCTGACCCCACTGTATGATAGTTTAAAAACGAAATGTACTAAATTACATTTTATTCAATCCATATTTTCAAATTTATGTCATTCAGCACCCAAATATCGTGTGACTGTCTATTTTCTAAAATGTATTCATTAACCAGTCCTTAGTCTTCATGATACATAGTACCAAACCTGCTAACACATCATCAAACGATGTGTATTAGCAACCCACCCAAAATTGTACTTCTTACAAATTGTATTTTCAACAAAGTCCTCAAAACAATTGGCCATTATTTCTCTTTAGCTGACATTATAAACAGACCCACCCACATTTACTACGAAAAACGAGTATGAATTAAATTTCTTTTTTCGCAAGGTAATAAATTGGATTATTCATTATTACCTATGGAGACAAAAAGGAAGTGCAAAGCCCAACTAAGTAGTCCCACCCTACATGTTAACGAGACATTAACAATTCTGGAAAACGCCTTTTTAAGGGCGAATGGAATGAAAAGGAAAAAGTTATTTTGCATGAATCGATTCTGTCGAGACATTACAAAATATATATTGTGGCAAAGAGGCATCAGTGAAACTCATTTAAGGTGAAAAACTCATATACTCACGGTTTGCAATATCTATGCGGTGGCCTCCATACATGGAGAGATGTACCATCGTATGTATGGGGTCCAATGTGGCGGAGAGAATACCATGTCCACCTATGACGGTGAACGGCTGTGT
Source organism: Stomoxys calcitrans (assembly GCF_963082655.1). NCBI lineage: Eukaryota > Metazoa > Arthropoda > Insecta > Diptera > Muscidae > Stomoxys > Stomoxys calcitrans. The sequence continues at coordinate 29,391,796 of NC_081554.1, forward strand.
TCAAATCCCGAAGACATCAGGAAGATGACGACAATTGTGAGGCATGCTACTACTACTAAATTTCCAAATGAACATTCCATTAAGGAACACGGGATACTTCTCTCATATCAATGAGTGCAGCCCGATTAATGTTTAAGCTCAATGATAGGGGACCTCCTTTTTTATACCTAGTCCAAGCGGCGTGCCGCATAACGACACCACAAATGAAGCCATCATTAGTAAGGATATAACCACCACTAAAAATTTTTCTAATGTTCACGCCGGGATTTGAACCCAAACGTTCGACATCATAGACAGACATGCTAACCTCTGCGTCATGGTGACCTCCAAATACAGCCATGAGGGATACAGCCATGTAAAAACTTCTCTACAAGGTGGTGTCACTGTGCTGAACGCAGTTCGAACTTAGAAAAGTTTAAACAAGTAAAAAAGTCATTAAGTTCGGCCGGGCCGAACTTTGGATACCCACCACCTCGGGTATATATGTAAAGCCCCTTTCGTCATAATCCGGTGAAAATTGGATGACTTATACACCCAAATTCGGCACGCACATAGAGTGGTCTAATAAATATAAGTCTCTGTTGAATTTTGTATTTAAAATTTCAACAAAATCGGGTAATAAATAAAGCTTTTATGAGCTTCAGGTCCTTAACCGCCATATCGGTCTATATGACAGCTATATCAAAATACAGTCCGATCTTTACTATATTTGGGTCAAATGGCGGGTGGCCTCTCACTGTTTCAAATTTCAGTGGAATTGGATAAAAAGAATGCTTTTATGGGCTTCAGACCCTTTATCGGGAGATCGGTCTATATGGCAGCTATATCTAACTATAGTCCGATCTGAACCATACTTAGATCAGATTTCGGGAGGCTTAAAATAACCAACTGCATAAAATTGGACAATAAATAAAGCTTTTTGGGGCTTTAGACCCTTTATCGGACGATCGGTCTATAGGGCAGGTATATCTAAATATAGTCCGATCTGAACCATATTTGGGTCCTATGTAAGGAGGCGTAAAACTACTCACTGCTTCAAATTTCAGCGAAATCGGTTAAAAAATAAAGCTTTTATGGATGTCAGACCCTTTATGGAGAGATCGGTCTATATGGCAGCTATATTTAAATATAGTCCTATATTAACCATATTTGGACCCTATGTTAGGAGGCGTAAAACTACTCAACATTTCAAATTTCAGCGAAATCGGTTAAAAAATAAAGCTTTTATGGACTTCAGACCCTTTATCGGGAGATCGGTCTATATGGCAGCTATATCTAAATATAGTCCGATCTGAACCATATTTAGGTCAGATGTCAGGAGGCTTCAAATAACCAACTGCTTAAAATTTCAGCTAAATTGGACAATAAATAAAGCTTTTATGGGCTTTAGACCCTTTATCGGAAGATCGATCTATAGGGCAGGTATATCTAAATATAGTCCGATCTGAACCATATTTGGGTCCTATGTTAGGAGGCGTAAAACTACTCAACGATTCAAATTTCAGCGAAATCGGTTAAAAAATAAAGCTTTTATGGGCTTCAGACCCTTTATCGGGAGATCGGCTATATCTAAATATAGTCCGATCTGAACTATAATTATGTCAGATATCGGTAGGCTTAAAATAACCAACTGCTTAAAATTTCAGCTAAATTGGACAAGAAATAAAGCTTTTTGGGTCTTCAGACCCTTTATCGGAAGATCGGTCTATAGGGCAGGTATATCTAAATATAGTCCGATCCAAACTATATTTGGGTCCTATGTTAGGAGGCGTAAAACTACTCAAAGTTTCAAATTTCAACGGATTGATTTCAGACCGTTTATCGGGAGATCGGTCTATATGGCAGCTATATATAAATATAGTCCACTCTAAACCATACTTAGATTAGATGTCGGGAGGCTTCAGGAAATTTTAATACCATATTCATATTCTACTCTCCAATATCTTTCATTTGATACCTATATTATCCCGAAAAATTATATGTCCTATATTTCCTTCCAGACCAACCTACACAATATGCGAAAAATTCGAGAAAGTTGGTACTGCCATTTTTCAGTCTACACGGAACAAACAAACCGAGTCCCATATATTCGTGATTGGCTTATGTGCCCATTTTGGGCGTTTTTGTGGGTGTGGGGGGTGACCCTCTATACTTCGCCATGAATTTGTATGCCAGATTTGTTATCTACTCCCGCATACTTTTCATTTGATACCCATGATGTCCCGATCGGTCCACTTTTGATTTTGGGTGGTGTTTTTGGGGGTAGCGGTGGAGGGTCCGCCCCCTTCCGTTATCAATACATTATAAAGCCTATTCCTACTCCGTGACCATATTCGTAATCTACTCCCGAATACCTTTTATTGGAGTCCCATATTGTCATGATCGTCAAATAAATCTATTTTAAGAGGTTTTGGAGCTGGGGCGGCCCCCCAGGTACCTGGACTTAACTTTTATTATGAAATTGGTACTCTACTCTTGAATACCTTTTATTTGTCCCGATCGGTCCACTTTTATTTTTTGGTAGTACTTTTGTGGTAAGGGGGAGGGTCCGCCCCCCTTTCGAAATCAAAATATTATATTGCCTATGTTTCCTTCCTGACCAACCTACACAATCTGTGAAAATTCCAAGGAAATCGGTTCAGCCGACTTTGAGTCTATACGGAAGAAACCGACAAACAAACACAAATTGAATTGTTTGTATAAGAAGATGAAGGTCTGTTTTTAGTCCTGCAACTTGTGTTTCAACCTAAGAAGTCATTTAACACCATATGTCTACTGTAGGGTACCCTAGTTCCTGTGCGACCCCCACACAGCCACTTAGGCAGACACTCCCAAATGGAAATTAATTAAAATCGTTTTTTTTTCTAGTTTTCCTTTTCAGTTTTTCACCATTTTCTTCTTGGCAAATGTTGGCCACACCAAATGGTCAAGATAGATGTAAAGTGAAATAAACAAATTCAAAATTCCATGTATTCACCAAATGACGATGAAAATTGACGGAAAGCATGCCGAATATGAGAAACGCGGTAAATTCAAACGTAGGAAAAACACACGCACTCAACGAGCATGAAACGAGCCACGAAGGATGAGCGAAATTTGTCTTTGCTCTCCAAAGAAATTTTAGCGTCGTGTTTTCTTTTTTTTTGCAATTTAATGGGAAATTTGGAAAACTACATTTTTTCGCCAACTGTGTGTTCAGTAGAACATTGTGCTTTAAAGCAAACAAACGCAAAGCGGTTGTAAGCGGTGTACTCTGTATTGGAAGTTTAACAAAGGGAAAAAAATCGCCGAAATTTTTGGAAAAATACAATAAATAAATCCATAAACATTAAACACAAAAAAGTATTCCCAACAAATGTTCGATAATTATTGTGGCGTTGTGGAATAACACAAAAAAGTAATTTGCCGAAACTTTGTTTCTTGTGGAGGCTGTGCTGAAAGATTTACGATTTTAATGAATTTTTTTTTCATAACCTTATGAGAAAAAATAAAATTATTCAATAAAGTTAAATTATATACTCAAATCGGAAAGGAGAAAGCATCGAAAAATATGAAAAATTCCAGTTCACTAAAGATTATCTAACATGGTGTTTTCTTGAAATAGAATTGTGTTGAAACGAATTGAAAAGCAGAATAACGTCACCTAGTACCTATTGCATAGCAAATCTGCAACATATTCAAATCCAGTTAGCAATGTTCAAAATGCACGTGATATTCAGCTCTGTACTCATTTCATCTCTATTCATATCAGGTATGTAAGAGACGCCGTTGCAGTTGAATCGGAAGTTCCCATACTAATTGGAAATTTTTGTTTTAAATGCCTCTCTAGCGGATAAATTGACTAAGTCCATTGTTATGAACTAAAAGTGAATTCATAAAATAAGTTTCCTGAGTTTATTATATAATAATTTACTTAAGGAAAAATCGGAATATTTAATTTTGTTTGGTCTTTATTAATTAAAACAACGATTGGAGTTTGTTAAAAGTTTTTGTAGCTAGTCTTCTACTGAACGAGTAATAATAAGTAAACACTCACTACTTATATATGGGCTGATTTAAAGTAAAACCAGTAAGGAAAAGCAAAAGTCGGGCGGAGCCGACTATATAATACCCTAAACCACCGAGTGTACGTACACCACCGAGTATAATATATAGAACTTATATCCAAATCTAGTCAGACTTTAATTTTGCATACCTATTGAAATATCGAATGGAATCTTGTAAGTTTTTCTTACGATGGTACGAAAATTGTTGGTTCTACAGCCCTAAGATATATATGGGAGCTTTATCTCAATCTGATTTGATTTTGATGAAATTTTGCACACGTATTGGGACGTCACAAAAAGCACTTCGTGCCAAATTTGGTAAAGATCGGACCAAAATTGTATCTACTACAGCTTTAAAAGGGCATATCGGATGAAAGATATATATGGGAGCTTTATCTCAATCTGATCCGATTCTGATGAAATTTTGCACACATATTGGAACGCTACAAAAAGCACTTCGTGCCAAATTTGGTAAAGATCGGACCAAAATTGTGCCTTCTACAGCCTTAATAGGTCAAATCGGATGAAAGTTATATATGGGAGCTATATCTAAATCTGAACCGATTTAGATAAAATTTTTGCACATGTATTAAGACGTCACACAAATGCTAAATTTGGTAAAGATCGGACCGAAATTGTGGCTCCTACAGCTTCAAAAGCTCATATTGGATGAAAGATATATATGGGAGCTATATCTAAATCTGAACCGATTTCAACAACATTTTGCTCACATATTAGGACGTCTAAAAAAAATACTTTGTACCAAATTTGGTAAAAATTTGACCAAAATTGTGCCTTTTACAGCCTTAAAAGACCTTATCGGTTGAAAGATATATATGGGAACTATATATAGATCTGATCCGATTCTGATGAAATTTCGCACACATATTAGGACGTTAAAAAACGCACTTCGTGCCAAATTTGGTAAAGATGTGACTAAAATTGTGGCTCCTACAGCTTTAAAAGGGAATATCGGATGAAAGATATATATGGGAGCTATATCTAAATCTGGACCGATTATTTTCAAAATCAATAGCGTTCGTCCTTGGACCATAGCGTACTCAATTTCAGCCAAATCGAACAAAAATTGCGGCTTGTAAAGGCTCATGAACTCAAACCGAGAGATCGGTTTATATGGGACCTATATCAGGTTATAGACCGATTTAAACCGTACTTAACACAGTTGTTGGAAGTCATAACAGAACACTACATGCAAAATTTGGGCCAAATTGGACAACAATTGCAGCATGTAAGGGCTCAAGAAATCAAATCGGGAGATCGGTTTATATGGGAGCTATATAATGTTCTCGACCGATTTAAACCGTACTTAATACAGTTTTTGGAAGTCATAACAGAACACTAAATGCAAAATTTGGGCCAAATCGGGCATAAATTGCGGCTTGTAAGGGAGCAAGAAGTCAAATCGGGAGATCGGCTTATATATACTCGCTTATATATACCTATATCAGGTTATAGGTCGATTTGAACCATACTTAGCACAGTTGTTGGAAGTCATAACGGAGCAATTATTGCTAAATTTTAGCCAAATCGGATGAAAATTGCGCCCTCTAGTGGTTCAAGAAGCCAAGATCCCAGATCTGTTTATATAGCAGCTATATCAGGTTATAACTGATTTGAACCATACTAAGCACAGTAGTTGGAAGTCATAACGTAACATCTAATGCAAATTTTTAGTCAAATCGGATGATAATTGCACCCTCTAGTGGCTCAAGAAGTCAAGAGAGAACGGGTAGACAATTCTCTTTGAAATTTAAGAAAGTTGAGAGATCGCGCACAAAATTTCAAGGCTTTAGACTGTCTGGGCGCCTTTGGCAGGCCCCTAAAGTTGGTCACCTCGGCATTTCGAAAAATTGTTCGGGCTGCCAAATCTTTACTTGTGGTCCGATTTTCAATTTTTTATAGCCACCACCATAGGATAGGGGCATACTAATCTAGACATTCCAATTGTAATACCTCGAAATATTGTATTAGTCTAAGACCCCATAAACAAAAAATATATATTCTTCATCGTCTCGACGTGCTGAGTCGATCTAGCCATATCCGTCCGTCCGTCTGTCGAAATCACGATAGAGGTCGAATGCGTAAAGCTAGCCGCTTGAAATTGTGCCCAGATATTAAATATCGATGTAGATCGTTGTGGATTGCAAATGGGCCGATTTGGCTTCTTGTTCCCCTGGGAGCCGCAATTTTTGTCCGATTTGAATGACATTTTGCATGTAAAGTTCCGTTATGACTTCCAACAACTGCGCCAAGTACGGTCCAAATCGGTATATAACCTGATATAGCTCTCATATAAGTTGATAGCCCGATTTGACTTATTAAGTCCTTACAAGCCGCAATTTTTGTCCGATTAAGTAGACGTTTTGCATGCGATATTTTGTTACCACTACCAACAAAAGTGCCAAATACAGCTAAAATTAGTTTTTTACCTGATATAGCTCCCGATCATCCTTGTTCGGTTCCTAGAAGCTTTAGATTTTGCTGGTTTGACACAAGTTTGGTATATAGAATAAAATTATGCCCAACAACTTGGTTTATTTTGTAAAAATTTTTAGCAGAATCGAAGGTGATGGGTTGCCAAGATTCGACTCGGTCGAATCATCTTCCCCACTTGCCCTACACATGCTATCACTTGTCTCGCCGATTTTACATAAGTAAGCTCGTAGTCCTATGTGTCCCGTCATGATACCAAAATCTATACCGACCTCCTTTTTACTTCCTTTTAGTAGTAGCCTCGTCCTCTCACGATCCTCATCCACGATCCACATATACCGATCTGCCGATAAATGGTCTAAAGCCCATAAAAGCTTTATTTATTACCCGATTTCGCTGAAATTTGAGACAGAGGGTTATCTTAAGCATCCTGATATCTGACCTATATATGGATCAAATCCGACTATATTTAGGTATAGCTGCCATATAGACCGAGCTCCAGATAAAGGGTCTGAAGCCCATAAAATCTTTAATTTTCCATCGATTTAGCTGATATTTGAAACATTGGGTAGTTTTACGCCTCTTAATATAGGACCCAAATGTGGTTCAGATCTGACTATATTTAGATATAGCTGCCATGTAGACCGATCTGCCAATAAAGGGTCTAAAGCCCATAAAAGCTTTATTTATTACCCGATCTCACTGAAATTTGAAACAGAAGGTTATCTTAAGACTCCTGTTATCTGACCTGTATATGGATCAAATCGGAATATATTTAGGTATAGCTGCCACATAGATCGATCACCAGATAAAGGGTCTAAAGCCCATAAAAGCTTTATTTTTTAACCAATTTCGCTGAAATTTGATACATTGAGTAATTTTACGCATCCTATTATAGGACCTAAATATGGTTTGGATCAGACCATATTTAGATATAGCTGTCATATAGACTGATCTCCCGAGCTGTCATATAGACTGATACCCGATTTTACTGAAATTTGAAACAGAGGGTTATCTTAAGCCTCCTGATATCTTATCTAAATATGGATCAAATCGAACTTAATTTAGGTATAGCTGCTATATAGACCGATTTCCAGATAAAGGGTCTAAAGCCCATAAAAGATTTAATTTTTAATCGATCAATTTGGCCCAGATCGGTCCAGATTTGAATATAGCTGCCATATAGATCAATCTCCGATTTAGGGTCTTAGGCCCATAAAAGCCACACTTATTATCAGATTTTGCTGAAATTTGGGACGGTGAGTTGTGGTAGGCCCTTCGACAGTCTATAGACCGATCCGCCGATTTAGGGTCTTAGGCCCATAAAAGCCACATTTATTATCCGATTTTGCTGACATTTGAGACAGTGAGTTGTGTTAGGCCCTCCGACATCCTTCTTTAATTTGGCTCAGATCGGTCCAGATTTGGATATAGCTGCCATATAGACTGATCCGCCAATTTAGGGTCTTAAGCGAATAAAAACCACATTAATTATCCGATTTTGCCGAAATTTGGGATAGTGAGTTGTGTTAGGCCCTCCGACATCCTTCTTCAATTTGACCCAGATCGGTTCGGATTCGGATATAGCTATCATATAGACCGATCCGCCGATTTAGGGTCTTAGGCCCATAAAAGCCACATTTATTATCCGATTTTACTAAAATTTGGGACAGTGAGTTGTATTAGGCCCTTCGACATTTTTCTTCAATTTGACACAGATTGGTCCAGATTTGGACATAGCTGCCATATAGACCGATCTCTCGGTTTCAAGTTTTGGGGCCATAAAAGGCGCATTTATTGTTCGATTTCGCCGAGTTGTGTTAGGCTCTTCGACATTTTCCTGCAATATGGCTCAATTCGGTCCAGATTTGGCTATAGCTGCCATATAGAACCATATCTCGATTTGAAGTATTGGCCCATATCTCGATTTGAAGTATTGGCGCATTTATTATCCGATTTTGTTAGGCTTTGCGACATCCGTGTCGTATGTGGTTCAGATTGTTTTTTTTTTCAGATATAGCTACTAAAAAGACCAATATTTTGTTGTACACATTTGAACAATGGATTATACTTATTAGTATTTGGTCTAAATCGGAACATATTTGGATGTAGCTGCTATGAGGCATAAGGTATGCATTTTTTACCGGATTGTGACGAAAGGGGGTTCTCATATATACCCGAGGTGGTGGGTATCCAAAGTTCGGCCCGGCCAAACTTAACACCTTTTCGCTTTTTTTTGTCTTCTTTTATTTTATAAACAATTCTCTTTATCTCAGTTTCAGCCATCAAATGTTACAACTGTGAATCATCTCATGCAACGGAATGTGGTTATGTTTTTGACTCTGAAGAAGGCTTTGAAGTTAATTGTGATAGGAGGCCACCGCCACGTTATATGCTAAATTCGACGGATAATTTAAATGCAACGGCATGCATAAAAAAAGTTTACAAAGGTAAGGTGAAAATTACCACAAAACCTAAAAAGAGAATGTTGTAATGCCTGCACAACATTTTTATCCTTGATTGAAGGACATTAGACTTAAATTTATGTCGTTATATACTAACGAACATTGTATTTTATTTTAATCTCTAACTTATTGCTATATACAAATTGGAGCTTTCTTAAATATTTTTATCTCACAAACAAAGATGTTTCTGAAAATTATTTATCCGAAGAAGAAGAAATTGGACGTAATTTGATACATGGAGGGGGTATCAAATTACGTCCAATTTCTTCTTCTTCGGATAAATAATTTTCAGAAACATCTTTGTTTGTGAGATAAAAATATTTAAGAAAGCTCCAATTTGAAAGACTATTTGGCTTCTTTAACTATGGGGTCGCCCAAAAAGTAATTGCGGATTTTTTAAAAGAAAGTAAATGCATTTTTAATAAAACTTAGAATGAACTTTAATCAAATATAAATTTTTTACACTTTTTTTCTAAAGCAAGCTAAAAGTAACAGCTGATAACTGACACAAGAAAGAATTCAATAACAGAGTCACAAGCTGTGAAAAAATTTGTCAACGCCAACTGTATGAAAAATCCGCAATTACTTTTTGGGCAACCCAATAGGATACACTGTTTTACTTTCTCAACAGCCATATCATGAGCTTTTTTGTCTTTAATAATAAGACCCAACATTAAAGATATCAAGTAAAAAATTTTGCAATAAAGCCAAAATTTCCTTAAAAATTGGACATCATTAAAATTAGTTGGTCAGCTCAAATCCTTAAAATTTTTTCAGTGTATCCACAGTCATTTATGATTCGCCCCTGTTTTTATACGCCCTCACTAGTAATTTATTGACCACAAAAAAAATTCATCCCATATTTGGCTCACTTTGAATTGAGATTTGCGATTCATTTGACTCATTTGTTAAGGAAAATCAAAATCGCTCGATCTCTCGATTCCAAATTGGCAGGCCAAACACACACATGATGAAAATGTGTATTTAGTTATATGACTTATAAGAAGCGCAACACTTTTGAGTGTTAATATTATGTGAAAATATTCAGATTAATATTTTCTTTCATTTTTCTTTCTTTCCTTCCATTCTTCTCTGGCTTTTCTTTCATTGCAGAGCACAGTGTGACGAAATATATACGCAGCTGCTATTATGGCGATGTCAATGACACTGATACCGGCTGCCTTATGGATCCATCCCTGATGGATGTCCAAGATGTTGAGTGTTTTGTTTGCGCTGATGACTTTTGCAACACGGCCGCCTGGAATGGCCCGCAAAAGGGCTGGAGCAGTTTGTGTACGCTGCTGATGTTTGTTTTGATGGCCAAAATTTTAAATATGAAAAATTTTTGAAAATTCATTAAAACAAGATGTGTATTAGTATTGCTAGTAAGGCTTTTTTCCAAATTCCATAATTCCTGCGCTTAATATAAGGCTTTAATGAGATGTAGATGTTGTTATGCTTAACATAGATGTGAAAATAAAAACTATTCCCCTTAGTTGTATAAGACCAAAAAAATTGTTTTTTTATCCCTAGTAGGGCAACCCTAGTATGGGTTGCCCAAAAAGTAATTGCGGATTTTTCATATAGTCGGTGTTGACAAATTTTTTCACAGCTTGTGACTCTGTAATTGCATTCTTTCTTCTGTCAGTTATCAGCTGTTACTTTTAGCTTGCTTTAGAAGAAAAATGTAAAAAAGTATATTTGATTAAAGTTCGTTCAAAGTTTTATTAAAAATGCATTTACTTCCATTTAAAAAATCCGCAATTACTTTTTGGGCAACCCAATAAAATATAAAAAAACTGTTTTATATTGGCGATTTCTTAGAAATGGGGGTTAATGTCAAGAAAACTTCCCACGTTTTCTTATTACCCACAGATTATAATACCACTCTTCAGAAGTAGGGGGAATGCCTAGTGGAATTTCCCAAAAAAAAAAAATTTTTTCCTTTTACCAACTGATCATAGGGCCCCCTTTTTAAAGATGGGGGAGAAGCCAAATGAGATTTTCATTGAATATTTTCTTTTAATGTTTATAATGATAATGCGATCTATGTGTGGCTATGCGACGAGCCAAAACAAAAATCTACAAAAAATATGTCATCAAACTCTAACGATGACGTTGGCCAAAACACCACCCATGTGGTTGAATTGTCCCCCAAAACACGTCATTTATCTTTGTTTCTATTTCCTTAACCACATTTTTATTTCTTGGTGTATGCCCACATAAAATTAGAACAACTTAAAATTATGAAAAGTCAATTCGTGTGGATGTCGACAAGGAAAATCCACCGAATCAAAAAAAAAAAATTTTAAATTTTTTCCATTATTTTTTTAAGCGTGATTGTCAGTAGGCTGTTGACAATAAATCGGCATAGAACTGGGATCTTTCCGTAAGCGTTTTTATACCCACCACTGTAGGATAGGGGGTATATTCATTTAGTCATTCCGTTTGTCATCGTCGCAAGATTCTAAGACGATTTAACAGTATTCGTGTGTCTGTCCGCCTATCCGTCTGTTGAAATCACTCTACAGCCTTCAAAAATTGAGATATTGAGCTGAAATTCGGCACAGATACGTCTTTTTGATGCACGCTGGTTAAATTCTTCAACGGGTCAAATCGGACCATATTTGGATATAGCTGCTATATAGACCGATTTTCCGATAAAGGGGTCTAAAGCCCATAAAAACTTAATTTTTCATCCGATTTTACTGAAATTTGATACAGTGAGTAGTTTTAGGTCTCCCGACATCAGACCCAAATATGGATCAGATCGGACTATATTTAGATATAGCTGCCGATGAAGGGTCTGAAGCCCATAAAAGCTTTACTTATTGCCCAATTTCGCTGAAATTTTAAACAGTGGGTTATCTGAAGCCTCCTGACATCTGACCTAAGTATGGTTCAGAGCGGAATATATTTAGATATAGCTGCCATATAGACCGATCTCCCGATAAAGGGTCTGAAGCCCATAAAAGCTTTATTTTTTAAAAGATTTCGCTGAAATTTGAAACTTTGGGTAGTTTTAAGCCTCCTAACATAGAACCCAAATATGGTTCAGATCGGACTATATTTAGATATACCTGCTCTATAGACCGATCTTCCGATACAGGGTCTAAAGCCCTTAAAAGCTTTATTTATTGTCCAAATTAGCTGAAATTTTAAGCAGTTGGTTATTTTAAGCCTCCCGACATCTGATCTAAGTATGGTTCAGATCGGACTATTTTTAGATATAACTGTTATATAGACCGATTTTCCGATAAAGGGTCTAATGCCCATAAATGCTTTATTTTTCATACGATTTCGCTGAAATGTGAGTAGTTTTCTGGATCGTCTCGACATTCTAACTCGAACAAGACATGTCCGTCCGTCCGTCTGTCAAAATCACGGTAGCGGTTGAACGAGTAAAGCAAGCCACTTGAAATTTTGCACAGATACCTCTTATTGACATAGGTCGTTGGAATTACAAATGGGTCATATCGGTTCAGATTTGGATATGGATTTGGATTCTCGAGTCTAAATTTTAATCCGATTTGGTTAAAGTTTGGAATTAAGACTTGAGTTTTGACTGACCAACATCCATGCAAAGTATGATCCGAATCGGTTTATAGACAAATATAGCCCCCATATAAACTAATCCTCCGATTTAACTTCTTGAGCCCCTAGAAGTCTAAATTATCATCCGATTTAGCTGAAACTTGTAACAAAAACTTGCGTTATGACTTTCAACATTCATGTCAATTATAATTCGAGTCGGCCTATACACAGATCTAGCCCCCATATAAACCGAACCCCGGGTTTGACTTCTTGAGCCTTTGGAAGCCTCAATATTCATCCGATTTGGCCGAAATTTGGAACAAAGACTTGCGTTATGACTTCATGTCAAGTACGATCCGAATCGGTCTATAAACAGATATAGCCCTCATATAAACCGATCCACGGATTGGGCTCCTTGAGCCCTTAGTTGCCTCAAAATTCATCCTATTTGGCTGAAATTTGGAACAAAGATTTGCGTTATGATTTCCAACATTCACGCCTAAATCGGTCTATAAACAGATATAGCCCCCATATAAACCTATCCCGGCATTTGAGTTCTTAAACTACTAGAAGCCTAAATATCCATCCCATTTGACTGAAATTTGGAAAAAGGATTTAAATTATTACTTCCAATGTCCATGATAAGTATGATCCGAATTGGTCTATAAATAGATATAGCCCCCATATGAACCGATTCCCGGATTTGACTGCTGCAGCCCTAAAAAGCCAAAGTTTTCACCTGATTTAGCTGAAAATTGGCCCACAACCTTATCATAAGACTTACAACATCAGAGCCAATTTTTTTCCGAATAGGTCAATATGGTAATATTTGGCCCCCCCCTAAGTACCGATATGACTTCTTGAGCCCAAAATAATTCAATTACAAACTCAGTTAATAAGTTTTTTAGCGAAATCCATGGTGGTGGGTACCTCAAATTTGGCTCGGCCGAATTTAGGAGGCTTTTACCTGGTTTTTTTCATACACACAAATCAACCCGGCCTAATGTACATACTTTATAGGATCGCACATGGATATTTCGATGTGTTGCAAAAGGAATGACAAAATGAATATACGTCCAAGCTTTGGTGCTGGGTATAAAAATTTTCTGTGCAATATCTTTATTTCATACCCTCCATCATAGGATGGGGATAAGCAAAATTTCTCCTTCCGTTTGTAACACCTCGAAATATTAATCTGAGACCCAACAATGTATAAAAATTATAATCGTCTTGACATGTCGATTTAGCCATGCCCCCTGTCTGGCGAAAGCACATTAACTTTCGAAGAAGTAACTCTAGGCGCTCGAACTTTTGCAAATTGTTTCCGACTAGTGTAGGTCAAGTGGTATTGTTAATGGACCATATCGCTCCATGTTTTGTTATAGCTGTCAATAAATCGATCTCGGATCTTGACTTCTGGAGTCTCTAGAAATTTGGCTTAAATTTTGTAAGTAAAGTTTTGATATGACCTTCACCAGCCGTTCCGAATATGATTCAAATTGATCAATAGCCTGATAAAGGGTGATTTTGAGCTATAATCTTTTTGGCAACACTGGTTTAAACAGCTCACGCTAGTTTCGTGTTTTGTTTCACAGTCAAACATCTTCAGTTTGGTCTATAATTTAACCAAATTATTGAATTTTTTTATCAAAATGCGTGCTCTCTTAAGAAAGTTCATTGCGCGCTTCTTCCATTTAACGACGAAGCTCATTTTTAGCTCAATGGGTATGTATATAAGCAGATTTGTCAATTTTGGGGTGAAGATCAGCCAGAAGCATTGCAAGAGCTATCAATGCATCCAGAAAAAGTCACAGTTTGGTGCGGTTTATGGGCTGGTGGCATCATTGGACCGTACTTCTTCAAAGATGATGTGAATCGTAACGTAACTGTGAATGGTGAGCGCTAACGTGAGATGATATACAACTTGTTTTTACCCAAAATGCAAGAGCTGCATCCAGTCACAGTTTGGTGCGGTTTATGGGCTGGTGACATCATTGGACCGTACTTCTTCAAAGATGATGTGAATCGTAACGTAACTGTGAATGGTGAGCGCTAACGTGAGATGATATCCAACTTTTTTTCACTTGCATGACATGTGGTTTCACAAGACGGTGCCACACAGCACGCGTACCATAAGTCCAATGTTACGCGTGCTGTTTGGCACGTATGTGGATAGGAAGTGGAAGGCCTTTTCAAAATCTATATAAGCCAGGTATAATTTTAAGCACCATACAACAGGTTGATTAGATTATAATGCGGATTAATAATATGGTCTATTGATGATCTTTATCATTCATTATATAATGTAATGAGTTATGCAGTTTATATATGTACTTAGTTGTTGTAATGAATTCTATATTTGGTATATTTAGTTAAATCGTCCTTTTTTGGAACTATGCCTTCTTTTAACTATGCCTTTTTTGGAACTATGCCTTCTTTTAAGTAATCAGACCGCTGATTGAAATCCCAAATATGCTTCACGTATATTAGGTTGTACAAAAGTTTTAATCAGATGATCAGAGCTAAGGATGATCAGATTTTAGAAGCTATGGATTCTGCCAAAATGAAGACTGTATATATCTATAGCTGCAGCCATTTTGACCGACTGGCGAACCAAAGTTTCATTTTTTTTTTTTTTTTTAATTTTTACAAAGAGTTTATTATTCAACGACTTACACCAGAAATAAAGGTTGCTGAACTAATAACTAAAACAATAACAAGAATACTTCAAAAACAATATGTTCTTCCACCTATACCACCTCTCTTTCGCTCTCCGTTGATGGATTTACCAAATCCGCTATCAACTCCCTTTGCATTCTTATTTGTTCGTGTATCTTCTGCAGCCATAGATTGTGAATTGTCTCATCCTCTCCAAAACATATCAGAATCAATTCTTCGACATTGGGCTCTGCATAGATCATCGAGAAGCGTTTGTTATGCAACTCCTTGACGCTGACTTTGTTCATCTACATTTGAAAATTAACCATATCGATGTAAGTGTTTAGCAAAGAGAATGTGAGTGGAAGTGAGTCTTACCGGCATTTCCAGTTTATAATTGTAGGTGGCACTACTGTATTTTCTCTTTGGATCAATCTTTTTGGTGAATATAATAATTCGCGTAAAGAGAAAAACATAGTAGCGCGTCTTTTTCTCTTTGTATTTGCATGTCAGAAAGTTGTGATATACGAGTTTTCCCTGATCGGAAATGTCGCCATGAAAGTTATTAATGCTCTGTATGGCGGTAAAATCATTGACAGTTGCCAAAACTCTCTGAAAAGAAAGCAAAAACTGAATTTAAAAAACAAGTAAAAACGTGCTTAGTTCGGCGGGGATCCCACCACCATGGATTGC
The DNA here is from genome assembly GCF_963082655.1 of Stomoxys calcitrans. Lineage (NCBI taxonomy): Eukaryota > Metazoa > Arthropoda > Insecta > Diptera > Muscidae > Stomoxys > Stomoxys calcitrans. The sequence goes on from NC_081554.1 coordinate 29,407,646, forward strand.
TCTAAAAATTCGCCTTTATTAACTCATCTCGTATTTGAATTATTTTACAACAATCAAATCGGAAATTGGTTGCGGCTGCTATGGTCTCAAGTAGTCATATCGGGGAATCGGTATTTAGGGGGCCCATATATTAGTATATAACATCTTGTGAGTTATTTGGAGTCTAATGGCCTTCTGCGCTTCTAACAGTATGGGTTCCGCAGAAATCGCTCTACGGGCGACCTCATGGCACTTCTATCGAAACATTGGAGTCGCTCAATCCCCCAGTTAGGGTGAGAGTAAGGTTGTGACTCTGGATAAATCCCAGGCATTTTATAGGGTCTGGCATGGTGCACTCCTATCAAAGCTTGTCGTATTTTGTGTCGGTAATGGCTTCGTTCGATTTTTTTCGAGCTTTCTCAGAGATCGCACTATTCGAGTCGTTATAGATGGCTTCTCATCTAATGAGCATAAATTGACCGCCGATGTAAGCCAAGGCTCTTTTCTTTCTCCTTCTGACATCGAATCCGATCTACTTATTTGCGGATGACAGTAATCTCTGTCATTCGTACTCATTCGACCATAAGCCGAGTCTTCGAGTGATTGAGAACAAGAGGCTAGTTATGGATGAAACACTCTGCCAGGATTTTGCTGGCTATTTCTGAGTGGGGCCGAATGAATCGAGTAGATTTTAATGCACGGAAGACTTAGTGCTGCTTGTTGTCACACAAACGATTCGCCGACCCCTTGCGATCATCTTTGTCTATCAACGGTATATATGTTGAGCAAAGAGAAGCTCTTGATGTTCTGGGCATGAAAATACAAAGTGATGTCCGTGGGGCTTGCGAACAAGTGGCGAGTTATGGATGATACACTCTGCCAGAATTTTGCTGGCTATTTCTGAGTGGGGTCGAATGAATCGTGTAGATTTTAATGCACAGAAGACTTAGTGCTGCTTCTTGTCACACAAACGATTCGCTGACCCCTTACGATCATCTTTGTATATCAACGGTATAGATGTTGAGCAATCAGAAGCTCTCGATGTTCTGGGCTTGAAATACTTAGTGATGTCCGTTGGGCTAAACATGTATTTGAAGTGTCGAAAGAAGCATTCAAGTATTTAGGCTTCCTTAAACGGTGTAAGAATTACTTTACTCCGTCTGATCTTCTTAACATCTACACCACTTTCAAAGGGCCGAAAACGGAATACAACCCAAATGTATGGGCTGGAACTTCAATATCATCCCTGGAGCTACTGGACCGTGTACAGAGGAGAGCGTTGGCGTTGATTGGGGACAGTAAGGTATCCAACTCTATTGCCCCCATTGAACATCGTTGCAATGTGGGTTGTTTGGCTCTGTTCTATCGGTACTTTCATGGTGTGTGTTCGTCTGATATTCGTCTTCTTATTCCTGACGTAAGGATGTTTGTCAGGGATACTACACATTCCAGGAGCTCACACCCGTTTGTAATTGATTGGCCACCGGACCGCATAATGCATTATTTCACCCGAAACGTTTGTATGTGGAATCGACTTCCGTCTAATGTTGCCACCCACTTTGACAACCAGAGATTTAAGACAAATGTCAATAAACATTACATCATTTTCTATAATTTCGATATGTTTGAAGAAGACATTCGAAGAACTGTTAGTTGCGATCCATGGCGAAGGGAGGGTATAGAAGATGCGGCCCTGCCGACTTAAAACATTCTTACTTGTGACTTCTAATATACTATCCTATTACCTATTCACATTTACCTTACCTCTATCATGCCTTTAGCCTCACAAATCGGCTGCCAATCTCCTTCCAATTCCTTAAGTAGCTCACCAATGTTCTCTAGAATTAGTTTATACCGGGGCAATCTTTGAATTGGAGTACAAAGAATATTGTTTAACTGAAACACAAATTAAAAGGCAAATTGAAGAAGATACCCGAATATTTGTATTAAACAATGATTTAGAATTTTTTGAATCCTTATTCAATGCAATTCTATCTTCAAATTGTAAGAATTTGCATATGCAGTAATCATCAATTGAATTTAAAGGAATGAATATCCTTTAAAATTAATTGAGAATTGAACAATAAATGAATGGTGAAGCTTCTTCACCCTTGGGTTCTATATATTGTTCAGCTTATACACAAAATCCTTAACTACAATATAACTAAGTACTCCCCATTAAATCCCCCGAGTTGTACTTACATCCAATTTCTGATTAAAATGTTTGCGAACAGCATCAAAATAACTCGCATATTCAGTGACAATATAATGCGACTTGGCCTTATTGCCGGAATACTTAGCATATATGTGGAACTGTGACTCACTTTTGAGGAAAACCTTGGCCAAATCTTTTGGAGATTGACGATGTTTTTCAAGTGCCCCATAGAAAGATCTGCGATTTGTGAAGAAGAAAACAGTAATTACTTGATGACCTATGAACAATTGGTTTTTTCTTCAACAAACTTACTCTTTATGCCAATAATAGATATCCTCAATATTTGCAAAAACTATTTGTGCTTTACATCCCCGCAAATCGCCTGGAATGCATATTCTGGGATTTGGAGTGCGAAACTCTTGCAAATAGCTAGCAATACAAAAATAAGAAAAAATATTTTTTTTTTTTTTTCAATAATTTATTGCGGTTGTTTTTGCCTTCACCTACATACCACTCAACCACATTCGATAGATCTTTTATATAATTTTCCTCTGTGTTTATCAACTCTGTGATAAGATTCTCCAAATGTTGAATTTTTTTCAATTTTTTACTACTTCTTAGAGACATTGTTCTTAGTCCGTAAATCTCTTTACTCGACAATGGTTTACTCTCTACTGCCCTTACAACAACTGGCATAGCTGTGATCCCATGAATGCCAATTTCATTCTTCACCGCTTTTTTTATTTAATTCTGCATAAACCGCAGCCTAATTATACTTCAATCGAGAAGAGTAAGTCTTTCTCTCAGTTGTATAGTGAATAGAATTAACAGAGAACTACCTAGAACTGTATCGGCTATTGGATTTGAGTCATTCATTGCAGAGCGATCTAAATATTATTATTTTCCTAGAATATAAAACATGGAGTAATGAAAGGGCTCGATGGCCCAATGCATTCGATTAAGCCAAGCACCAAAGTATCATGTCGACAGACATGCTCGAAAAGGAAATACAGCTCTGGTGGATGTCGGAGCTATCAAAGCGAAGGAAAGTATAGCGGAAAACTTTCAATGCGGATTACCAAAGCGGATCCTGGCAGCAGTACATGGATAAGCTTAAGGAGTAAAAGAAAGAAATAATTAAAGCAAAGAGGCAATACTGTATTGAATTCAATGGATAGCTAGAGAATACTAAGGATACTGCCAGACTGAGTAGAATAATGACAAAGGGCCTCTAAAACTCCACCAGTATATGAAGAGTTATGACGCCAACTGGTAAAGTAACTCTGCCGAATATCTCAAAACCCCTCTCATAACGCATTAACCGGGTTGAAGGAATGAGCCCACCACATCAACTCTGATTGAGAACAACATCGCAAACGGCAGAGAGCTGCAAATAGTTTTTCACCTCACAAATCTCCGAAATCAAATGGCGTTATTCCAAGGATGCTATGAGGAGCGGAGAGCATCATCAACCCATTGCTTGTACTCAGTTATAGTACATTCTATAAACTAAACTAAGCTAAAGACAAGTAAGAGTGGTATTGATACCTAAGTCAGGAAACTGTAGTCATGAAACCACAAAGGATTTTAGACCGATAAACATATCAACCTTCCTGTTAAACACATTGGACACACACAACACAAGATTTATCGAAGAGTATATTCGGGAAAAGATGGATGGATGGATAACATGCCCACCTAAAGGACACAGCCCTGCGTGAGGTTATAAAAACCATCGAGAGGTCCTTAGAAAGAACAAAGGCAATACATCTTGGACGTCTTCCTGGTCATGCTGATCTCTGCGCTACGTAGGCCGTAGCGTTTATCAGCCTCTGTAAGACTTCCTGAGTATTGAAGTGTTCTGTGAAGAAACAAAAGAAGCTTTTATAGCATTTCTGTATCATCACGCATCGAACTCTATAGGAAATTTTGTCGACAGTCAAGCGGCATAGTGATCGAATAAAGTCACGTCTTGTGAGAAAATGCAGGGGAGAACTGAAGTTCTCACTTGTATCCTGACCATAATGGATTTGTCGGGAAAGAAAAAAAAGACAAACCAATCAGAGCTAGATCCTCTTCTTAGGAAGAAATCAGTCGCAACGGCACAAGGATTGGTTAGGTTAGGATTAGTTTAGTTTAAGTGGCAGTCTGCCATCAGACTTACTTACACGTTTTCGTCCATTGTGATACCACAGCAACAGAAGAAGGAAGATGTCTTCTAGTTCCTACCGTTTAACCATCCAGATTAAAGCGATCTGGATGGAGCCCAACAATCCGCTAAATCAGATAGGTTCTCAAAGAAATGAGAACCTAAAGTGGAACTCCTTCTGACTGTCAGTGCGGAACACACACAGAAGTTGTTCTATATTCCTTCCCCTTCGATGTCATCACACCTTCAGCAAAAGTCGTTACTATAGTCATGAAACCACAAAGGATTTTAGACCGATAAGCCTATCATCATTTCACACACTGGTAAGATTTATCGGCGAGTGTATTCAGGAAAAGAAGGATGGATCTGTCAACATGGCCACCTAAAGGACACAGCACTGCTTCAAACCTAAGATGTAACATTGAATGTAAACCAGTATAATAAAACCGATGGTCATATTGTGTGGGTTACACAATAAAATTTTATAGCATACAGAGATCTGCATGCATAGGGGTGGCAGGAGCATTGCGCATTTTCCTCCTGAACCTCTTAACACAATGCAGTACCTTCTAGGGCGTAGATGGGCAACAAAAAAACAACACTTAAAATTCAGAAAAAAGCATGAAATCTTCATTTGAATTGAGAGTATGCTCCATATAATTAAATGTTTGAAGATTATTTCATGCAAAGGTTGACCATGACTGCGCCTCAAATGGTTCATCCGCTTAGTCCAATTTTGGTATACTCTTTCCCACATTTCGTCCGGTATCTCACGAATAAATAGTTCAATGTTGTCTTCCAAAGCGTCAATTGAAGCTGGCTTATCTGTATAAACATGAGCTTTAACATAGCCCCTCAAAAACATTAGTCGAAAGGCGTTAAATCGCACGATCTAGGCGGTCAATTGACCGGCCCCGAACGTGAAATAAAATGTTCACCGAACTCGCCTCTCAATAAGTCCATTGGTATGCGTGCTGTGTGGCATGTGGCACCGTCTTGTTGAAACCACATGTCATGCAAGTCAAGCTCTTGCAATTTGGGCAAAAAAAGGTTGGATATCATCTCACGGTAGCGCTCACCATTCAAAGTTTCCTTACGATTCGCATCATTCTTGAAGAAGTACGGTCTAATGATGCCACCAGCCCATAAACCGCGCCAAACTGTGACTCGCCTCTCAATAAGTCCATTGGTATGCGTTCTGTGTGGCATGTGGCACCGTCTTGTTGAAACCACATGTCATGCAAGTCAAGCTCTTGCAATTTGGGGGGTATACTAATTTCTTCATTCCTTTTGTAACAACTCGAAATAATCGTCGAAGACTCCATAAAGTAGATATATTCTTGATCGTCATGTGAATCTAGGCATGTCCGTCCGTCCATCTGTCGAAAGCATTCTGACTTTCGAAGAAGTAAGGCTAGACGCTTAAAATGAAAATCAAATAGGTCTGTAACCTGATATAGGTTAGGTAAGAGTGGCAGTCCTTTACAGACTCACTTAGACATTGTGATACCTCTGCACTAGTAATCCAAGCACGTTACCAACTCGGCTGCCAGGGCGCCCCTGTAACCTGATATAAAAAAATTGCAAATTTTTCTCATCAACATTCCACTAAGGAACAGGGGCAAGCTTCTCACAATGAGTGCAGTCCGATTCAAATTTTAGCTCAATGATAAGGGGTCTCATTTTTAAAGCCGTGTCCGAACGGCGTGCCGCAGTGCGACACCTTCTTGAAGAGAAGTTTCTGCATAGCATAGTATCTCACAAATGTTACCAAGAATAGGATGGGAAAACCACCGCTGAACATATATTTTATTTTTGATGGTCTCACTAGGATTTGGACCCAGGCGTAACCTGATATAGCCGCCATATAAAAAAATATTGGATTTTGACTTCTTGAGCCATTAGAGAGCGCAATTTTCGTTTAAGTATGGTTCAAATTTCAGCATAACCTAATATAGCTGCCATATAAACCGATCTTGGATCTTGACTTATTGAGCAACTGCAAAATGCAAATTTTGCCCATGAACATTCCATTAAGGAACAGGGGCATACTTCTCACATATCAATGATGCAGTCCGATTCAAGTTTAAGCTCAATGATAAGGGGCCTCCTTTTTATAGACGAGTCCGAACGGCGTGCCGCAGTGCGCCACCTCTTTGGAGAGAAGTTTTACATGGCATAGTACCTCATAAATGTTGGCAGCATTAGGAGGGAAAAACCACCGCTGACATTTTTTTCTGATGGTCTCGCCAGGATTCGAACCCAGGCGTTCAGCGTCATAGGCGAACATGCTAACCTCTGCGCTACGGTGACCTCCATTGAGCAGCTAGAGGGCGCAATTATTATCCAATTTAGCTGAAATGTTGCACGAAGTGGTTTTTAGCTGTGCTAAGTATGATTCAAATCGGTTCATAACCTGATATAGCTGCCATATAAACCGATCGGGGATCTTGACTTCTTGAGCCTATAGAGGGCGCATTTCTTATCAGATTTGAAAATTGAAATTTTGTATGAGGTGTTTTGTTATGACTTCCAATAACTGTGCTAAATATGGCTCAAATCAGTACATGACCTTATATAGCTGCCATATAAACCAGTCTGGGATTTTGACTTCTTAAGCCTCTAGAGAGCGCAATTCTTATCAGATTTGAATGAAATTTTGCACGGCATGTTTTACTATGATATCCAATAACTGTGCTAAGTATGATTCAAATCGGTTCATAACCTGATATAGCTGCCATATAAACCAGTCTGGGATTTTGACTTCTTAAGCCTCTAGAGAGCGCAATTCTTATCCGATTTAAATGAAAATTTGCACGAAGTATTTTGTTCTCACCTCCAACAACTGCGCTAAGTATGGTTTAAATCAGTCCATAACCTGATATAACTGCCATATAAACCGATCTGGGATCTTTACTTCTTGAGCCTCTAGAGGGCGCAATTCTTATCCCATTTAAATGAAATTTTGCTCGAAGTATTTTGTTCTCACCTCCAACAACTGCGCTAAGTATGGTTTAAATCAGTCCATAACCTGATATAACTGTCATACAAACCGATCTTGGATCTTGACTTCTTGAGCCTATAGAGGGCGCAATTTTCATCCGATTTGGCTGAAATTTTGCATGAGGTGTTTTGTTATGACTTCCAATAACTGTGCTAAGTATGGTTTAAATCGGTTCATAATCTGGTATAGCTGTCATATAAACCGATCTGGGATCTTGACTTCTTGAGCTTCTAGAGGGCGCAATTCTCATCCGATTTGGAAGAAATTTTGTACAACGGCTTCTTCCATGACCTTCAACGTACATGTTCACTATGGTCTAAATCGATATATAGCCTGATACAGCTCCCATATAAACCTATCTCCCAATTATGCTCCTTGAGCCCCTACAAGGCACAATTCTTATCCCAACGAACTGAAATATTACACTACTGACTTCTACAATGTTTAGCATTCATTTATGGTCCGAATCGGTCTATAACTTGATATAGCTCCAATAGCATAACAGTTCTTATTCAATATTCTCTGTTTGCCTAAAAAGAGATACCGAGCATAGAATTCGACAAATGCGATCCATGGTGGAGGGTATATTAGATTCGGCCAGGCCGAACTTTGCACGCTCTTACTTGTTGTATATATGATTTTCATTATTTTGCCGCTTTTTTCCAAACATTCAAAAAACTTTGTCCTTTTCTTCTCCTGTTTCAACAAAATTTGGTAGAATGATAGCCGCTGTGTCGCTTAAGTGCGACATTCGCCACCGTAGACTTGACACAGTGTAAGAAATGCAACATTTTTCCACTCTCTATAGGCAACACCAATACAAACGAACACCACACCCGGTGGTGGGTTTACATTTTTTTGGACAAACGAATACCAAATTTTGATTTCAGTGCAAAATGTCGAAAAAATTTTACACTTTTTTGCACAATCGAAATCACCACAGCACCATTTCTATGGTGGTGGGTATAAAATGCATTCCCCTTAGTATCATCCTTACTATCAGCCCAAACAAAATTGTTTTCGTTTTACCAACCGATCATAGGGCCGCTTTTTTGGGGAAGGAAGGAAAAGCCAAGTGGAATTTTCATTGAATATTTTTCTTTAATGTTTATAGACTATGTGCGGCTATGCGGCGAGCCAAAAAAATCAACTGAGAAAATATGTCATCTAACTAATGATGACGATGCTCAAATGGCCATACATGTGATGTTGAATTGTCCCCCACAACACGTCATAGATCTTTGTTTTTCTTTCTATAGTCGAATAGTTTGTTTCCCTCCCAAATAAAAATTAGAACAAAATGAAATTCACAAAAAGTAAATTCGTATACATGGCAAAAAAAAGAAAATCCACAAAAAATAAGAAAAAACTAAAATTCTTGAAAATTTTTCAAAATTCTTTTAGCTCGATCGCCAGTTGCCTTTTGACAGTAAATCGGTTTAGACTTGTGATCTGCTTGTTTGTTGAATTGAACGAAAAGAAAATGCGTTTCTTACTATTGGTGGCTTTGCTTTCTACATTCCTAGCAACGGGTTAATATTACATAAATTTTCCCTTGAAAAAAAAGAAGAAATTTCAGTTTAATTTTCTTAAAATGTGCCTTTTTTTGTTTCTAGTCTGGTGCATCAAATGCTACGAATGTGATTCCATGACCCAACCACAGTGCAATGAATACTTTTCCCCTAAAGAGATTGAGGAAAGCGATTGCGGTGAGGATGATATGCCGGAATATATAAAGAAATTAGGAATACCTATTGAGGCCACAGGTTGTCTGACCAAAATACATGAAGGAAGTGAGTATACACACATGAAAATGGGTAACAAACTCAAAAATTATTTATAAATAGAGAGGCACATGGCCGAGAAAGGGCCGAATATGTTGTGGAAATTTCACTATGGGAACAATTTTAGCAAAATGTCCAAACATTCAGAGAAAAATAAGCAACAGGTGTGTTGATTTTAGGAAATTGAGATAAAAAACATTTTGGACTTAAACATTTAATTGATAGGATATCTGTGTCAATTAGCCTATGAGCTCTCATGTGAAATTTTTTGACCACGTTTTGGTTGATTTTTTATACCCTCCACCATGGGATGGGGGTATACTAATTTCGTCATTCTGTTTGTAACTACTCGAAATATTCGTCTGAGACCCCATAAAGTATACTTGATCGTGACATTTTATGTCGATCTAGCCATGCCCGTCCGCCTGTCCGTCCGTCCGTCTGTCTGTCGAAAGCACGTTAACTTTCGTAGGAGTAAAGCTAGCCGCTTGAAATTTTGCACAAATACTTCCAATTAGTGTAGGTCGGTTGGGATTGTAAATGGGCCATATCGGTCCATGTTTTGATACAGCTGCCAGCTGCACAAATACTTCCAATTAGTGTAGGTCGGTTGGGATTGAAAATGGGCCATATCGGTCCATGTTTTGATATAGCTGCCATATAAACCAATCTTGGGTCTTGAATTCTAGAGCCTCTAGAGGGCGCAATACTTATCCGATTGAAGTGAAATTTCGCAAAACGTGTTTCACTATAATATTCAACAACTGTACCAAGTATGGCTTAAATCGGTATATAACCTGATATAGCTGCCATATAAACCGGTCTGGGGACTTGACTTCTTGAGCTTCTAGAGGACGCAATTCCTATCCGATTGGAATGAAATTTCGCATGACATGTTTCGTTATGATATCCATCAACTGTGCCAAGTATGGTTTAAATCGGTCCAAAACCTGATATAGCTGTCATATATACCGATCTTGGGTCTTGACTTCTTGAGCCTCTAGAGGGCGCAATTCTTATCCGATTGGAATGAAATTGTGCACGACGTGTTTTGTTATGATATCCATCAACTGTGCCAAGAATGGTTTAAATCGGCCCATTACATGACATAGCTGCCATATAAACCGATCTGGGGACTTGACTTCTTGTGTCTGTAGAGGGCGCAATTCTTACTCAACCAATCAGCCATACAGACCCATCTCCGGAATGAAGTTCTTTCAATCATAAATGACATCTTAATTACACGACTTTGTTGAAATTTGACACAGGGAGTAAAGTTGGGCACTCGCCATCTTTGAGGGGAATGGCAACGACCAGGCCCCATTTGGATATAGCTGTCATATGGACTAATTTTGGGTCTTGGGGTCAAAAAAAGGAAATTTATAACAAACTTTGGCGCAATGAGTTGTTTTAGGCCTCTCGACATCGTTGTCCAGTATGGTCCACATCAGATTTGGATATACGTAACTGCCATATATATAGCTACATAGCTACCATGTAAACCCATATCCCATATATAGCTACCATGTAAACCTATGAGCCTCTAGAGGGCGCAGTTATATGATTTAAATGAAATTATACACAACATCTATTCTTTTTTTTTACAATTATTCTGTCTTTTGTGAAATGTAAAGTTGATCAAATAACTATAACAAAAACAATAATATTTCAAAAAAAAAATATTTTTTAACCTATACCACCTCTCTTTCGCATTCCGTCAAAGGATTTACCAAATCGGCTATCAGCTCCCTCTGCATTCTTATTTGTTCGTTTATTTTCTGCATCCATAATTTATGAATGGTCTGGTTCTCTCCAAAACAAATCAGATTCATTACTTCGATATTGCGTTCTGTGTAAATCATCGAAAAACATTTGCTATGCAACTCTTTAATGGTTACTTTGTTCATCTACAGTTGGAAAATGTCATTATTGAAGCAAGTGCCTTAAGAGAGAGAGAGTTGCAGGGAATCTTACCGGTATCTCCAGTTTATAATTATAGGTGGCACTACTGTATTTTCCCTTTGGGTTAATCTTTTTCGTGAATATTATAATTCGCGTAAAGAGGAAGACATAAAAGCGAGTCTTTTTCTCATTGTGTTTGCATGTCAGAAAGTTGTGATATACGAGTTTTCCCTGATCGGCAATATCACCATGAAAGTTATTAATCCTCTGAATGGCAGTAAAATCGTTGACAGTAGTCAAAACTCTCTGAAAAGAAAAACAAAAATAATAACAAAATTTATAAAAAAAATCATCAAAGAAGTATTTATAGCCCTGTTTTGCTGAAGTATTACATAAACAGTGCAGTGCATTGAAAATAGGAAATGACTAGAGATGGACGATGGGTAAATACCCCAAAGGTATTTACCCGGTAAATTGGGTAAATACCCACGTATTTACCCATACATACCCAAAAGCTGGATATTTATAATTTTGCAGATATCTTGGCCATAAAAACATTTTCCAAACAATTTTTGATGATTTCGTATTCTTTGTATATAAACCTGACCTTCTAATCTCAAACAATTAAAAGCGTGCTTAGTACGCATTTGTCAAGTTCCTTGAATGACATTTACGAACAGAAAAACACCAGTCATAGAAAATCACCATCTGCAGAATCTCAGGCAAATCGAGTAATAATTGCGCCCTCCACAGGCTCAAAAAGTCAAACTGGGAGATCAGTTTATATGGCTGCTATATCTAGTTATATGCCGATTTAGAGCATACTTGGAACAGTTTTTGCAAGACATACCAAAACAACATAAGCAAAATTTCAACCATATTCGATAAGAATTGCGCCCCCTAGAAGCCGTAGAAGTCTAATAGGAAGATCGGTTTATATGGCGGCTATATCAGGATGTGGACTGATTCAGACCATACTTGACACAGTTGTTGAAAGTCAAAATTAAACACCTCATGCAAAATTTCGGCCAAATCGGATAAGAACTGCGTCCTCTAGAACTTCAAGAAGTCAAGACCCAAGAACGGTTTATATGGCAGCCATATCAGGCTATAGACCGATTTGAACCATTCTTAGCACAGTTGTTGGAAGTCATAACAAAACATGTCATGCTCAATATCAGCCAAATCGGATAGGAATTGCGCCCTCTAGAGGCTCAAGAAGTCTACTCGGGAGATCAGTTTATATGGTGGCTAAATCAGGTTATGAACTGATTTAGACCACACTTGGCACAGTTGTTGGGAGTCATACCAGAACACCTTACGCAAAATTTCAGCCAAATCGAAGAAGAATTGCGCCCTCTAGAAGCTGTAGAAGTCAAGACCCAAGGTCGGTTTATATGGCATCTATATCAGGTCATCAACCTATTTAGATCACACTTGGCAAAGTTGTTGGAAATGATACCGAAACGCCACGTGCAAAATTTCATCCAAATCGGATTACAATTGCGCTCTCTAGAAGCTCAAGGAGTCAAGACCCAAGATCGGTTTATATAGCAGCTATATCAAAACATGGACCGATATGGCCTATTTACAATCCCAACTGACATGCACTAATAAGAAGTATATGTGCAAAATTTCAAGTGTCTAGCTTTACTCCTTCCAAAATTAGCGTGCTTTCGACAGGCAGACGGACGGACTTTCAATAACTGGTATACGACTTTCAATTACTGTGCCAAGTACGATGCAAATCGGTCTTTAACCTCATGTAGCTCCCATACAAGCCGATCACTCGATTATCCTTGTTCGGTTCCTAGATGCATTAGTTTTTGACTGGTTTGGCAGAATCCATGGTGATGGGTTTCATAGATTGGACCTGGCCGAAATTTGGACGTTTTTACTTGTTTTACATTAACCTACTTCATATTTACGTTAGTCTTACCGCAATCATGCTTTGAGCTTCACAAATGGGCTGCCAATCTCCCTCCATTTCCTTTAGTGGCTTGGCCATTTCTTTTAGTAACAATTGGTACTGGGGCAATCTTTGAATCGGAATACAAAGAAAATTGTTTAGCTGAAAAATAAATAGAAATACGAATGAAAGTTTGTTTATTTAAGTTTAAGGTAAGAAATTGCATGCAGAACAATACTTAATTCAAAATGGCTTAAAGAATATCTTCTAGATACAAAAGAGAAAAAAAACAGTCGATGAAAGGTGAAGCTTGTATACCTGCTGTGCTTACAGTGCCACAGATATGTCTATAAACCTTCTCATACGTAAATTGACAGTAATGTATTGGGTTGCCCAAAAAGTAATTGCGGATTTTTTAAAAGAAAGTAAATGCATTTTTAGTAAAACTTAGAATGAACTTTAATCAAGTATACTTTTTTTATAATTTTTTTTCTAAAGCAAGCTAAAAGTTACAGCTGATAACTGACAGAAGAAAGAATGCAATTACAGAATCACAAGCTGTGAAAAAATTTGTCAACGCCGACTATATGAAAAATCCGCAATTACTTTTGGCAAATCGGATAGGAAATGCGCCCTCTAGAAGCTCAAGAAGTCAAGTTCCCAGATCTGTTTATATGACAGCTATATCAGGTTATGGACCAATTTGAACCATACTTGGCACAGTTGTTGGATATCATAACAAAATACGTCTTGCAAAATTTCATTCCAATCGGATAAGAATTGCGCACTCTAGAGGCTCAAGAAGTCAAGTCCCCAGATCTGTTTATATGGCAGCTATATCAAGTTATGAACCGATTTAAACCATACTTGGCACACTTGTTGGATATCATAACAAAATACATCGTGCAAAATTTCGTTCCAATCGGATAAGAATTGCGCACTCTAGAGACTCAAGAAGTCAAGACCCAAGATCGTCTTATATGACAGCTATATCAGGTTATGGACCGATATGAACCATACTTGGCACAGTTGTTGGATATCATAAGAAAACACGTCGTGGAAAATTTCATTCCAATCGGATAAGAATTGCGCACTCTAGAGGCTCAAGAATTCAAGACCCAAGATCGGTTTATATGGCAGCTGTATCAAAACGTGGACCGATATGGCCCATTTACAATACCAACCGACCTACACTAATAGGAAGTATTTGTGCAAAAGCGGCTAGCTTTACTCCTTCGGAAGTTAGCGTGCTTTCGTCAGACAGACGGACGGACACTCGATTATTTCGAGTAGTTACAAACAGAATGACGAAATTAGTATACCCCCATCCTATGGTGGAGGGTATAAAAATACAACCAAGTTTAGCTTCTCAGTTAATTTTGTTTTGCATTCGCATAAAGTTTCGAGATCTTTGAGATGTAAGTGGTTACAGTTTGTGCTTTTTCAAGATTGGCCGTAGACCTAAAGTAGCCACTAAGAGCATATGGTCACTTTTGCTGTCGGCTCCACGTTTAGTTTTTACATCCATCAGTGCACCCAGAAAGAGTCTGATCATACTAAGTGGTCGATTTGATTTCGGGAGTTACCATCTGCTGATTCCCAAATATATTTGTGTATATTTTTATGATGCAATTTTGTGTCTCCAATAAGAAGACGGTTTTTTGCAAAGAAGTCAACCAATCTGTCGCCATTGTCATTCCTGGTTTCGTCAAGTCCTTGCATTCCCATGATTGATTGTAGATTATTATTGTTGTTATTGCCCACTTTGGCATTGTAATGCGCCGTAACAAGTTTAATGTCTCCCTTTTGTAAAGAGTGTGCTACTGACTCGAGTTGGGAGTATAATTGATCCTTTGTTTCTCAATTGTGTTGGGTAATCTTGCCGTCATGATGCGTTACGACATGACATCATAGATTGAAGATCTCACTGTGCTTTCGGCGGCAATTAAAGGCCGACCCCATTTATTCGGTGGATTTCAATGCCTGAAAAAATGAAGTGGAGATCTTGGAGATCCATAGTTCCGGATTTCGGCTATCGAACATCACTTAAAACGAGTATGTCTAGATTGTAGTATGACATATGGCTCTGGACTTGGTAAAGTATAGATGATTCTGAGAGAGTTCTGACATTCCATGTTCCAATCCTCATTAGGAGGGTTTTCAGTTTCATAAGTTCTTGTTGATGTTCTTTTGACCGTATTTTTCGATAGATTGATTAGATAAATAGATTGTGCCATCGCATCAGTACCTAGTGCCAAGCTTTTTTTTGATAGCAAGATGGAAGATCTACAAACGCCACAGTTGGCCATACCTTTGGCTCATCCACTACCGGCCCTATTGTGGGATACCCTCTGCTTGTGCTAGCTTTTTGGTTCGCCCCTCATAATTTATTTCTGTGGTAGTCGTCATATCTGATGAGCTTTCCCCTATCTACCATCCGGAGAGGCGTCCGATGGGAGAATTCTCATGCAAATTCTGCACAGAGTTCACCATGGGAACCATGGCAAACAATTTTATCACCAACACATATTTGGCACAAAAACTTTTTCGTTAAAAAATTTGTTTTTTCCGTGGGGAATATAGACTTTTCTATGTTACTCTATATGTATACTTCATCTAACGCACTTTAAACTTTGGAATTATTACAACTTCTCTTTAAATACGCCTTATTCACTTACATCCAATTTCTGGTTAAAATGTTTACGAACAGCATCAAAATAACTCTCATATTCAGAGACGATAAATTGCGACTTATCTTTGTTGCTAAAATACTTGGCATACATGTGGAACTGTGACTCACATTTGAGGAAAACCTTGGCTAATTCTTTTGGAGATTGGCGATGTTTCACAAGAGCCCTATAGAAAGATCTTGTTAGTAGAAGAGAACAATAATTAATAGTTGACCTATGTTCTGTTAATATATCTTCGAGAAACTTACTCTTTATGCCAGAAATAGATATCCTCAATATTGACAAAGACAAATTGGGCTTTGCGCTCTCGCAAATCACTCGGTATGGACACTCTGGGATAAGGAGAGCGAAACTCCTGCAAATAGCTTGTACAAATTGAAACAATATATATTTTTCTCAATCTATAGCTCTTGCATTTGCCTTCACAAATGTACATACCACTCCACCACAATGGAAAGATTTTTTACATAGTTTTCCTCGGTCTCTATCAACTCCCTGATAACGTTTTCTAAATGTTGTAATTTTTTCAATTTTTTACTATTTCTTATAGACATTTTTCCTACTCCATATGTTTGTTTACTCATCAAAGGTTTACTCTCTACTGCCCTTATCACAAACGGCATGGCTGTGATCCTATGAATGCAAATTTTTTTCTTTGGCAATTTTTATTTAATTTTGCATAAACCGCAGTCTAATTATATCACAATAGGCAATAAAAAGTCTGTCTGTAATAATTGGTGATTGGATTTGAGTCATTCATTGGAGCAAGATATACTCATTTAAGAGTGATATAAATATTGGTATTTCCCGGTAATATTGAACATCAACCAATGAAAGAACCTAAGATATTCCTTCTTATTTTATATACTCCCTTACTAAAACGTGACTCATTCCGTTGTAAGATTTCTAGCTTGAACTACTAATGTCCAACCATGGATCCGTCTATCGAAATCCTTTAACGAAATTTCGTAAAATAAGTTTTTATCTCGCAACTTGAACTCTTAAGTCTCTATAGGACGAAATTCTTATTTGGTTCAGCAACTCTTCGCGACGACTCTTTTACAACTCATTGCGTTATAATAGTCCGTATGAGAAGTGAAGCACTCTTCTAGAATATCATTGGACAATCCATTGTGTGAACGAAAGTGTAAACGACTCTTCGCAACGATTGTTACCCAACTCATTGCGTTATAATCATTCAGAAGTTTTGTTTATAAATCGCCTGAGTTAACTTTTCAATGCAAATTTGCTCATAAACATTCCATTAAAGAACAGAGGCAATCTTCTCACATATCAATTAGTGCTGCTCGATTCAAATTTAAGCTCAATGATACCTCCATTTTGTAGCCGAGTTTGAACTGCGTGCCCGCAGCGACATCGCTTTGGGGAGAAGTTTTTATACGGCAAAGTACTTCACAAATGTCGCCAGCACTGAAACATTTTCTGATGTTCCTGCCAGGAATCGGACCAGGCATTCAGTATCATAGACAGATAATTTGAACTCTGCACTACGGTGGCCTCCAAGGGTCAAATTTTCGCCATTGCTATTATTTCATACGTGGTGTGTTAAGATATGTATTGAATTATGTTATTCGATGTTTTGTGCTGAGTAGAGAACTTTCACAACATCGCACAGAATTCTCACTTGGTTTATATGACGATTGGTACTTAATATGACGAATAAAACTAACATTACTTAAAGTTTTTTCGGAGAACAGATTCACTTCTTATATCATCCAGAAGATTCAACTAACTGCCATACCACTAACAAATTTTGTCACCCGATTCTTTCGCCAACAGAACAAAATCAGCAGTTTTTCTTACAAAATCAGCAGATTTCAAGGAGTTGGTGAACGAATTGATTGACAAAATGTTTGTGGCTTTGGTTTTCTGATAAATTCCTTTGGCTTTTAATAATTTTAATTACCCCATTTATAAAATATAATTTCTTAATATTTTTTCTTTTTATTTCTTTTTACTTTTTTGCAGTTGAAGGTCAGCGCTATTTCATTCGTCGTTCCTGCTATTTTGGCAGTGTGGATAACACAAAAGAGGCATGCGAGATGGATGATCCCTATTTGCCTTATGCTGATTTGATTGATTGTCAAGTTTGCACCGAGGATCTTTGCAACACAGATGCAGGCCAGCAGAGTTTGCCCTCCTTTTATACTATTGCAGCTTTTGTGGTCGCCTTGATTTTATCACGCTTGTGGTAGAAACACAACATTTTCTTATTTCTTTACAAAAAAAAATAAGTTTTAGTAAAAAGGTTTTCAATAAAAGAAATAATTAAGTGTGTTTTCCAAAAATTTGTCTTTAAACTGTTTTGATCCAATGGTGGATAGTCTGTGCGGATAGTAAGTGCCCGAACCATGCCCAAAATTAACCTCTGGTGTCACTTACAGGTAGATTGTCCTCAAAAAAATAGTTTCTCTACCAGGCCACCTTTACGGACTCGATCACATCCCTAAGGCAATGGAAATGAAAGATGTCAGACTGTCTAAGGCAGCGTCGGGCACACAAACACTTTTGCAATTTTTATAAACTCATCCCTGGTAATATTTTTGATAAATTTGGAAGAGCGTTCTTCCTCGCGATGAATAAAACAATCTTCTGGAAGATTTTTATACGCAATTTTTCTTTGGGATGTTTGACCGGCAAAGTAGGTTCTCTGTCTGGCTGCCTCTACAACCTCCACCACATCTCTAGATTGTAGAGGCAACCAGGCAGAGAACCTACTTTGCCGGTCAAACATCCCACACTACTTCTTCAGAATGTCTCAGAGGGTCGACACCTTTCGCTTATACTTCCTTTGTTTTGTGGTTGATGAAGTTGACTTCAATATAAGGAATTATCCCCAAAAGGTTTCGCACTGCGGCCACTTGAACTCTGCTATAAAAAGGAGCTGCCTTATTATTGAGCTTAAAAAGTGAATCACATAGCTCACATTGTTATGTGAGAAATTTGCTCTGTTCCTTAATGAAATGTTCATTGGCAAATTTGACTTTTTCAAGATTTAAGTTTTGTTGTTAGTGCTAAGTAGTATATAACGACAATTTAATTAACCTAGAAAACAGTGCCTTATTTTTGATAAGAGCCTATATCGTTAAAGAAGATATTGTGAAATAGTTATAGGACGAATAGAACATATTTGAAATTGGTTGGTTACGAAACACCATACCATGTTCAATTCAATTGCATGGATGCAACCAATTTGGAGTTGGAAACTTCTATTCACATAAGTATTCCTTTTGGGAACACCGGATTGTGTGGAGTATAGTTTGATTAAAGGAGGCAATGAATTAGAAAAATATGTTGAAACAACATCCAACCACCAAGCTGCTAAAGAGAAGACTTCAATGGGTGTAAGAGTTGATCTCATCAAACATGCCAAGAAATTGAGAACCTTTGATTTCAGAAGGCTGAAATCGGTCATGCCACTATGGCACATGATGTTAATGGCAAGACGCATATGAAGATGTTCGCGTACAGCAGCAGTGACAAAGTATAGAGTGGTTTGGTTTTGGGAATACCCCCAGGAAACATTTCACAGAACCAAATCCCAAGCCTAAGGAAGAAGAAATAATTGTACAATACATATTCATAGAATGACGAGTGCCGCCAGAGAGACATCTCATGGTAGAAAAACTTCTCTACATGACAGAAGGTCCTACAAATGTGATGTGATAAGCAATACTGAATATATTTTCTAATGATCTAGCCAGTATTTCATCCCTCGTAGTCAAGTGATTTTCCGCAAAATTATCTTTATTTATTATATTTCAATAAGGAATACAGGAATATGATTTTTTGCAGGTATCGATATTCTATATTAGACATGATGTTATAAGATAGACCTAGGTTTATACACCGCCAACTATACGAACCCAAAGCATTTCTCTCACTATTGGATTTAATTTCCATCAATAACCCTCCGAATATTCTATTATACGAACAAGTTTCTACCCCATGCTTCTCCAAACATGACTTAATATTCCTGTCTTATGACTTAAGTTTGAGTACGGTTGATCTGAACTTTTCTTTGCATGACTTCAAGAATTGAGAGTACAGTATTTTGGAGGAGAAATACCATGAAGCTGATTGGGACGAGTGTATGGTCGAATTTCTGTAGATCATCAGCTTGAATTTCTTCAGGATGATATGCTAATATTATACAATGCAACAGTTCCCATAGGGAGCAAGCATCAGACTTCATCTTATAAACTATGGTTTAATTCCACCATTAGTTTTAATGCTTACATAGTCAGAGCATATTCCATCAATTGCTTACATAGTCAAAGCATATTCGAGGTGGAAGAGGTACAAAACCCCAGAGCTATACGAGGAATTTTGTTCTACATGATGTTGTAAAATATTTGTATTTTATATCTATAGAAAATCTTTCTTACAATTATAAAAATATTGTAAATTATTAAAAACAATTTACATCTTAAACCTCAAATTACAACTGCCTTTCATACTGCGCTGTAGGATTCTGCAAAGCAGCTATTAAATCGGTTTGCATCTTCAATTGACTTTTTATTTGCTGCAGCCAAAGGTAATGGAGTTGATCCGATTCACCATTACAAACAATGCATAAATCCTCACATTGAGGATCTGTAGATCTCAAAGTAAATTTGTGGCCGGGCAATTCTTTAAGAATCAGTTTGTTCATCTATTGGGCATTAGAAGAAAGTAAAGAAAAAGGTTATGCATTTGCAATATAAAATAAAAATAACCCCCTTACCGGTATCTGTAGACGATAGGTATATGAGGGCATAGCATTCTTATCTCTTGTCTCTTGTTTATCCGCAAATACCAGTAGGCGCTTAAAAAGTATTACATAATGGCGTCTAGTCTTGCCCTCATATTTGCAGGTCAAATAGTTGTGAAAAATCAATTTGCCATGTTCGTATATGTTGTCCTCATAATTTTTCATACCTTCCAGGGCATTAAAATCGGTGGTGTGTTTAAAAATTTTCTGAAAAACAAAGAGGAAAATTAAGTAACTATTGGGTTGCCCAAAAAGTAATTGCGGATTTTTTGAAAGAAAGTAAATGCGTTTTTAATAAAACTTAGAATGAACTTTATTCAAATATACTTTTTTTACACTTTTTTTCTAAAGCAAGCTAAAAGTAACAGCTGATAACTGACAGAAGAAAGAATGCAATTGCAGAATCACAAGCTGTGAAAAAATTTGTCAACCCCGACTATATGAAAAATCCGCAATTACTTTTTGGGCAACCCAATAATTTTATATTAGTGTTGTATTATTTACCTCAATCATATTGTAGGCACCATTAACAGATTCCCAATCGGCTTCCAACATTTTAAGATGTTCCGCAATGCGTGATAGCAAAATTCTATACTCAGCCAATCTGAGGGTTGGTATTTTCAAAAGTTCAAGGAGCTAGAAATATGGAGAAATGAAACCATTTGTACATTTGGTACATTTGTTCTTGCGCTTCTTTTGTTGGATCGCAAAATTATTTCATTTTAATATTGAATTCACTTCGTGTGGAACGAAAGGTAGTTGTGTCGGACTGAAATGGAGTAACGAAGGGTTAGCCGAATATATTTTCCGATTATTTTCTTGTTCGGCCGTTGAGGAGAAAGAGTCTTTGATCACTGAGAAATTATAGTTATAGTGCAGGCTTATAAGAACAGTCATATATCCTTCTTAAGAAATAATAAAATAATATTATAGAAAATAATTAAAATAAATAATGGAACAGGCTAGAAAAAAACATTGTTTAGAAGGGAAAAATAAAATTTTAAAAGATCTAATTTTGAAGACAAATGGAAAGTCTTTTTTTAAATTGACGCTTTGCTGATGTTTTGGATATTGTGAGGAAGAGTATTCTAAAGACGTATGGTACTCGTATAAAACTGCCATTCAGATACTAACCTCCTTCTTCTTAAAGGGACAAGTTTTCTACCCCTTCCAGATGGGGCAAATATTAATTTGTCATAGTGGTATTTAGGAGTTTGCTCCAAAATGAATGTAAGAATAGTAGAGATCTAGTTCTAAGTAGATTGTCAAAGCTACGGCCATAAAGGAAGTAGCCAAGTCAGAAACATGCAGAGTCCTTCTTATACCATAGACATAGCTAATAATGCTGTTGAATACATTACATTTAATTTTCGTTCGCTTAGTGAATCGCAGTTTGAAAAAAGTTCACACCCATAGATCAGACCAGGAATTTGAAATGTCTTTGCTAACAGAATTCCAATTTCGAATGGTGTATAAGAGTGTGTTATCCACAGTGCAAGCAGCTTTGCATATGTCTGCCCGGATACAGCATGTATATGATTTGACCTAGTTAAAGAACTGTTAAAAATCATACATAAATTCTTAGCACTAGACACTATATCGATTTTCAGTTGATTTATAGTGTTATGCAGGTCTCGCAAACTAAATCTTTTATTTTTGTGAATAACAATCACTTTCGATTTCTGAGGGTTCAGATATGAACCATTTTCTGAAGCCCACTTATAGACAAAGGACAGGTCCTCGTTCAGTTTTGCAACGGATTGTCTATTATTATTAACAACGCCGCTAAGGAATAACTGAACGTCATCAGCATACATAAGGATTTAGCTATGGATCAGCTGGGTAGGTAGATCGTTTGCGTAGAGCGAAAAGAAGCGGACCATTTATTGAGCCTTGTGGAACTCCCTGGGGCACTAGAATTGACACTGATATTGAATCCCCTACGTTCACTGACTGTTGCCGATTACTAAGATATGATTGAAACAATTTGATAGAAGTATCGCTGAAATTGAAAAATCTTCTGAGCTTCATATATAAGTTATCGTGATCAACCGAGTCGAAAGCCTTTAATTGATCTAGTAGGACGAGAAAACTAACATTGCTATCATCAATTTCACTTCTAATTGATTCCGAAACTTCAACTAATGCACTAACGCAACTATGATGGGCACGAAACCCGGATTGTCTATCGGACAACAAAGATTCATGATGGAGATATTCGTTTGTTTATGCAAAATCTTCCCGAAAACTTTCGAGAGGTAACATAATATAGAAAACGGAGGAAAATCACTATTCGATTAAGGGATTGGGATTATCTTTGATCTTTTCCAAATAGATTAAAGATAATCGGACAACAAAGATTCATGATGGAGATATTCGGACATTTGTTTATTCAAAATCTTCTCGAAAACTTATACATTAATGTCATCAAGTTTCTTTGTACAGTCGAACATCGATTATCCGGAAATCGTTTATTCAGAAATCTCCATTATCCGGCATAGAAAAGATATGTTTGTCTTTTTTTGATCAAGTCTATTATCCGTGATTATTTCTATTATCCGGGAGTAGATGTACATTTTACGATTGCAAATTTTCCCTCGTAACAGATGCAAACTTTTCATTTATAAAGAAGTGCTCTTCAATTCAAGTTTATGCCGAGTTCGAACGGCATGGCGAAGTGAGACAGCACTTTGGGGAGAAGCTTTCCGAAGGGTACGAATCCAGGTGTACGTAATCATAGACTTTTTAACCTCTGGGCTACGGTGGCTCCAGTTTTACGATTACGCTTGAAAAACTGAAACAAAACGGGTTATGGTGAGGTTATAATTACAAGCGATTTCAATTCAAATATTCTAGTTGATCCACAATATGATGGTTGATAGACAATATGATGGCCTTAGGTTTATACACCGCCAACATTTCTCTTCGAGTGTTAATAACCTATTGGATTTATTTTTCATCAATAACCACTCGAATATTTTATTATACGACCATGTCTCGGCATTATGTTTCTCCAAACATGACTTAATATTCCTGTCTTATGGCTTTAGTTTGAGTACGTTTGATCTGACCTTTTTTTGGTGAATTTAGGCTACAGTATTTTGGAGGCCATTGCAGCGCAGAGGTTAGCATATCCGTATATGACGCTGAATGCCTGGATTGGAATTCTGGCGAGACCATTAAAAAAAAATTTTAGCGATGGCTTGGCAACTTTTGTGAGGTACTATGCCATGGAAAACTTCTCTCCAAAGAGATGTCGCACTGCGGCACGCTGTTCGGACTCGGCTATAAAAAGGAGGACCCTTATCATACCTTTTAGAGGTTTTCACACAGCTAGATTTCGGAATATCGCTATCGTACATCATTATTGACGACTATGCAGTCGGGCTTCCGCGCTGATCATAGTTGTGCTAGAACCCTAATAGATGTGTCCGCGTCAATTCGGAATGAAATCGCTGACAACAAGGTTTGTTTTCTTATCCTACTGGACCATTCCAAAGCATTCGGAATTTGAGTTTGAAACTTCGCCTGTTTTTCAATTTTACTGACACATCGACCACGCTTATAGAGTCTTATTTGTCGAGCCGTTTCTAATCGGTTTGTTCAGCATACGTGACATCTCAAACATTGACAATAGCTAAGGGAGTACCACAGAGATCTATCACAGGTCCACTACTTTTCTCATCTATGCGAATGATGTTACTCAGCAATTGGTTTATAGTTGGGTACCTATGCATGCTGATGATGTGCAAATTTACCTTAGCAGCTCAGAGAAGGCCGTTGATCGAAGCATCCGTAGACTTAATGAAGATCTTCAATGTGTATGTAGATGGGCATGAGCGAATGGTTTACTTCTGAATCCTCAGAAATCGAAGTGTCTGATTATTCATAAGAATAAAGGATTCTGATTGCCGAAAACTTAAATTTTTGTTAATCTGGAGAGTGTTAAAAATTTGGGCGTGATATTTAACAGGCCATTAAGATGGACAGTTGGCATCCCGGATAATCGAGGTCCGACTTTATATTATTTTCTCAGAGCAAAATTTGAATGATTATAACTTTTTAAGCCATTTCTAATTATACATCAGCTATACCAGCCATTAATATGAGAGTTAGCTAGATTTGCTACCAAGTCGATCAGATTGTGGGTTCATCTTTATCTTGCTTGGTAAGATTGTTTTTCGTCTATTTTCGAAAATTTAGTCGTTTTCATATGTTTAAGTGGTTGTATGGGAACATTTGATAAGAATTTTTCCATTTTGAGTCCCTATGACTTCGTACAAAATATTTTATGCAATTACGGCCTTATTTACAAAACTCAATGAAGCCTTAAGATAGGTTTATTTGACAGTTCTTTACAGGAAATCTATGAAATAAACCTATTTCAAATCTACATTAAGTTTTCTGATTACTTACCTCTCCTGGTTTATGGCCAAAAGCCTGACTAAGTTGATTGAAATATTCCAAATGTTCGGTCACAATAAACTCGGCAATGGGCACATTATTACAATATTTACAATACATATGGAAATGTGTTTCACTACTGACAAAAGCATTACCCAATTGTGATGAACATTGGCGATATTTGACCAAGGATAACATGAAGACTCTGTTAAACGAAAGAAACTTATATAACAATTTATAAAACTTTAAATATAAAAATCTATAGCTTACTCCTTGTGCCAGCGATATATGTCCTCCACATTACAGAATACAAAGAGACCCTTGTAGCTACGCAAATCATCGGGTACAGGCACTTGGGGTTTCTTTTTGCGGAATTCTTCTAAATATCTTTAAATGAAAACACAAATATGAGTAATCACTAAGATGATGTATAAATGCAATCATTTCTCTACTTTCGCAACAAAATTGCAATTTCCGATTGCAAATGGGTATTGTATAACTTTTTACCTTATTATTAAAGATAGTTTTTCAATATAAGTTTCCTCACTGTCTATCAACTCTGTCAGCAAAGTCTCCAAAATTCTCAAGGTATTTGGTGTACGCTCAAGCTTGTAAGACATTGTTCATTAATTTTGAAGGAATATTGTGTTGTGAAGATTGTGGCGTTTTATGGTTCTATATCATTGGCTGTAGAACTGAAACTGATGGAAATTCTCACAATGAATTAAAATTATACTACAATTATACTGTGGTATATGTTGAAAACCACAATAAAATTAATAAAACTGATTTATTTTTATACACTCCACAATAGAATGAAAGCATACTTAGCTCGTCATTCCGCTTGTAACTCTTCGAGATATTGATGTGAGACTCAACAAGGTATAGATATTCTTGATGGTCGTGGCATTCCAAGTCGTTTTAGCAATGTCTGACCGAGGTGTTACAAACGGAATATCGAAATTAGTAAACCCTCATCCTATAGTGGAGGTTATATAAATGATTCAAATATCTTGTCACTTGCTATTCTTGGTTGAGGGTATTTAAAATTCAACCCGGCCGAACTTAACGCGCTTCTACTTGTTTACAATAACTTTTTGTGCCTTTAATCCAAAGGAGGCTAAATCAATTTTTAGAAGCAATGTATAAGGGTTTCCTTTTCGGCATTTTATCCTTCAGTAAAACCCTTTATTAAGTTTGATAACCAAAATATATCCTTCTTTGGTTTCATTTTTTTCTTTTTATTTCTTTTTACTTTTAACTAGTCGAAGGCCAGCGTTATTTCAATCCTCGTTCTTCTTTCGTATACTATAATACCATTTATCTGTAAAATTTGTATAGTCCATTTACCGATAGTCTGTCACATCATATATGCACCAATGATTCATGGCTTGTTAAGAATTATGGGTCCAGTTACTGTATGCGTTAATGAATTATTGGTCGTTAGACTTTTTATAGAATACTTCTGGTTGTTTTTCCCTCAGAAGTTACGGTGCTGATTGACTGAACATGGCAATTTCCAGAACAACCTTGGTTTCTCCTTCATTTGAATACTGACTTCCCCGTGGTGTCACGGGTAATACTGACTTCCCCCTGGTGCCATGGGATTGGTGATAATATACCAAGGAAGTCCTTCCTAGTTGATGGGTTGAACGTCGCTTTTCCGAAAAGGAATCTCTGTGCTAGGAAAGTGCAGGGAAAGGCAGCCTTCTGCAGGATGTGCGATGATGAAAAGAAATTGGAGACGGTGGAATACCTTTTGTGCCACTCCCCCCCAAATGGGAGAAGATAGTGGGTGAACACTTCTTTCAGCGCCTGGATTCCCTCTCGCCAGTGTCTTGCACCGTGGTGTGATGTTAATGTATCTGCTGTTCTCCATCTTCCGATCTTCCATGTTGACTTCTTGAGCCGCTGGACAATTATCTTACTTCTCTGAGTATTTACCAAGTATGGTATGTTACACACTACTATTACAATATTTCCTGTTTTCCCTAGTGGGAGAAAATCGAAAAAAAACTAGCAAAAACCAAGTGAGTGCGGGTAGTGATATCTCTTTGAAATTTGAATTTGAGGTCTTAACGAGATCGTGTGCAAAATTTCAAAGTTCTAGGTTGTCCGGGCGCCTTTTGGCAGGCCCCTAAAGTTGGTCACCTCGGTATTTTGAAAAATTGTTCGGGCTGCTAAATATTCATTAATGGTCTGATTTTCAAAATGTTAGTGCGCAAAAATTCCTACAAAAAAACCTGCTTGAGCTCTACAATATCCTCACTGGTTTTGGAGATATTCGAATTTAATTTTTTTGTGCAATTTTGACCGAGATTTGTGGTTCGATTTGATTTGTTTCAATTTGCAACGACTTTGCCGCGAAGTGTCCACAATGATGGGGGTATATTAATTTTGTCATTCCGTTTGCAACACATCGAAATATCAATTTTCGACAATTAAAGTATATTTATTTTTGATCAGCGTAAAAATTCAAGACGATCTAGAGATGTCCGTCCGTCTTTCTGTTGAAATCACGCTACAGTCTTTACGAAAAATGAGATATATTCAGCTGAACCTTTGCACATGCGCTGTACACTCCTACATCACAGATACTCACACTCCAACATCACAGACAGTCATGAACCAATAGCATGTTCTACACTTCGAGTAATCACCACCACCACAGTTGGGCTTGTGCTGCCGTTGTGTGTGGACAGCCACTGCAAGAATGCGACAGTTTCGGTGACCACGCAGCCTAACTCGACTCAAGTGGTAGTGCACAGGGAATCTACTGGTTTGATACAGCCATAGTACCCAGACACTCTTAGGCAGTAGGATGCTACTGATTTCCAACGGCCATACATTCCAAGTACAATAGCTGTATTATACAGGGAATTTACTCATATGATACAGCCATAGATCCAAGACATTTTAAATACACTAACTCATCTCCTATTTACCATCAAAGGCAACCGTTCCTTTTGGAAAAGGGGGATTCGATTTCTGGACCTCTAGTTAACTGATTGAGGCTGCTGTGATTTATTGTACTTGCCTGGACTCTTTACAATTATTACTGATAAAATACTTCTGGCAACAGCACACGTTTTGCTGACTTTTAAATATTTTTTACTATACTATTCTTTGAATAGAAAGCATTAAACAATGTTCTAAAGACGGACAATATCCTGCAATGGCATCTGAATTAAATTTTAATCCTGAATTAAATAAAATTGTTAAATACGTTTTGAAACTACTTTTGTTTTGAACCTTGGAACCCGCTAAGCTCACCGAAGTAAAGATTATTTTATTATACATAATCTAGCGAATCTATTAGTTTGGAAAATATAACGATCCAAATGTCTTCTGACTATGTGAATCTGTCCAAAAAGGATTTCCTCCTTTTTTCTGAAGGCTTCGTTACTCCACAGTGTTCTATGCGCCTCACTAGCCCACGTCTTTAACCCCACTCGAATGGTCAAAGTTACTGTCGATATTCTACTGGCTCTTATTGTCAGTCTCTTTACCTTTCAGTACTCAATTACTCCACAGTGACCTATGTCAAATAATGCATATTGTCCTATAATCATAAATGTATTAAAACACAAACATGTATATCATTTAATATGTACGTATGTATTGTATATTTTGAATGTCATTTATTATATGCCGTATAACATTTATAATAAAATCTAACATTTAATATAAATTGTATTCTCAATTATATATGAATTTGTTTTCTATATCATTTCATTGTTAATATTATTCCATATTCCCATATATGCCAATGTGTATGTATGTTTGTATGTATATAATATAGTATAATGTCACACATATTCTTTATAGAGTTCAGTGTTCTCTAGCTTTGTTATTCGTTATTGTTGTATAATTTCAATGTATATATATATAATGTTAAAATGTTTTTTGTTTGTCCAAAAATTGTTTCTTCTATTTGTTGTATGATTATTATTAGTATAATGAAACATTGAATTATAAATTTAATTGATTAAAAATAAATCAAACAACTATGTATATTTTTGTTTTTTTTTTAAGATAATTCTAAACACTTAATATTGTGATTGTAATGCTCTAATGGAGTTCCATTTTATTGTTTTTTGGTTTTTCTTTTCTTTTTCTTCCAATTTAAATTGTTGTTTCGTTTGTAATAAGTATTAAGTGTATATTATAAATTAGTTATTGTATTATTGTATAATGATGTGCATGATAATGTTTCTGAACAAGTCAATGATGAAGTGTTATATGTATTACTAAAACAATTTGTTCTTCTCCAATCAGATAACGGCAATGCTAACAAGAAAATTAACCATTTATGTAAATAAACAAAAAACTTTGCAGTGTAAGTTTAAATATGTGGGATTGATAATGTTGTATTAGAAATGTTTAAATATTTTGTTAAAAATTCAACGAAAATAATATTTAATAAAACTTAATGTGTATCTTATCACTCTTTAAGGAAATCAATAATATCACCATTTTTTTTTATAACATTTAAATTAAGTTTAATTTAACATGAATATGAAATAAACAATTACAAATAATACTGAAGCAATAATTCCCAATATGGTTAGTAAGGATGAAGGAAATAAGGCCCCAATGCCATAAACCCCCGAACGGTAAATCAAATAAGGCTTAAACTTTAATACATGAAACAAAAATAACGATAATTTGGGCTTTATTCCGTTTTTTTTTTGGGTCTAATTTCTTTTTAGTTTGGGGTGATTTTTCATTTCCTTGGGGCCTTTTTTAATTTTTTACTTTTGGGTTGTTATTTCATAATGAAAAAAAGACACATTTTTGGGTTTATATTTCATTTTCAGTTTGGGACTTTTTGCATCGGGGCCTTTTTTCATGCCGCCGATTATGCTCAAACTTTAATACACTAAACAAAAATAACGATAATTTGGGCTTTATTCCGTTTTTTGGGTCTAATTTCATTTTAGCCAGGCCGATACGGGATGACTATGAGCACCACACAGGTGCCCATCGTTATCAAGGGAAGCTTAGCTGAAAGCTACCGGGAAAGCTCCGTTTTTATGCGGAGTAGCTGCCGCGGGCAGTCAGCCATTTTCGAGAGGAGAGTCTCAGTGAGGAGTCAGGTGCCACTGGCTCTTAATTAAATACTGAGTGCCAATGATACTCGAGATGACAAGGCGAGTTATTGGCGCCTTCAAATAACCAATAGCCAACATCAGCGTCTGTTCCCAGATTAGGGGCGGCTGGCGGCGAGCGTCCGATCTTGGAGCAAGCGGCTCGCCACAACGAGGAATACGTGTGCAGTCACACAAAACCCATGCGGTTGGGGCGCTGGGCCAGTAACCCGCCCCGGAAAACTGAGAACTACTATGAGAAACAAAGTAATAGTAAAAACGGACCCCCCCAACGTTGACGACCCACGCAATCGAAAAAAGGACCATGATTTGCAAATCTGCACCTGGAATACCCGCACTCTATATAGAGAAGGTGTAGTATACGCGCTGGCGGATGTATTAGAGAAGTACAAGGCAGACATTACCGCCTAACAGGAAATTCGATGGACTGGGAATGGCGTCACTACAACACCAAACGGTGACGAACTATACTATAGCTGCCATAACACGAGGCATGAATTTGGTTGTGGATTTGTGTTTAGTCGGAGACTGAAACACCTTGTCTCCAGCTTTAGTCCGGTGGATGAGAGGCTAGCCACAATCCGCATAAAAGCCAAATTCTTCAACATCAGCCTCATTTGTGCCCATGCCCTGACGGAAGACAAAGACGAGCAGACCAAGGATATTTTCTACGAGCGGCTAGAGAGAGAATATGACCGCTGCCCCGCCCATGATATTAAAATCGTTGTGGGAGATTTTAATGCGAAAATAGCGAAGGAAGACATCTTTGGTCCAACAGTCGGAAAGTTTAGCCCCCACGAGATAATGTCCAGTAATGGGTTGAGGCTGATAGATTTCGCCGCGGCAAAAAACATGGTAGTTAGTATCACCAGATTTCAACATAAAAATATCCACAAAGCCACATGGCTGTCACCCGATCAAAACACGAGAAACCAAATTGATCACGTTGTGATAGATGGAAGGCATTCATCCAGCGTGTTAGATGTACGATCGATCCGTGGAGCGAATATAGATTCGGATCATTACCTCGTTGCAGCAAAGGTTCGCACCCGTTTGAACATGGCGAGGAAAGTACGATCTGACACTGCACGGAAGTTGGACATTGAAAAGCTGCAAACACAACAAATGGCAGCGGCATACTCTACTCGACTGACCCAACTGCTTGATGAAAGCTCTCCTTGTTCCGATGATATAATGGCGCAGTGATAAACTATTGCCCACTCCATGGAAAATGCCGCGAAATCCGTACTTGGGTACCGGAAGCCTCCCCCCAAAAAAACCATGGTACGACCAAGAGTGTCGAGATGCTACTGAAGCCAAGAATGCGGCATATAGAGCAACCCTGCAATCAGTAGCAACAGATGAAGGGGAGGTATCGGGAGAAAAGGAGAGAGGAGAAACGTCTATTCCCCAGAAACAAAAAGGAAATGGAAAGACGTGAGTGCGAGCGAATTGAGATGTACAGGAGTCCGGAGAATGAAGTCCGGAAATTCTACCAAAGAATTAAACATCAAACCGATGACTTTGGTGCAGGCACATCCTCCTGCAGAGACAAAGAAGGAAATCTGGTAACTGACACAGATAACATGCTGACGATATGGAAAGAACATTTTAGCCAACTGCTAGTGTCCGACGATGGCGGCGAAGAGGATACCGCAGAACCAATCCCTAATGATCGTATAGAATGTTTACCTCCTAGGCCGAATGAGGTCCAAGTAGCAATGACCCCACTGAAGAACAACAAGACAGCAGGAGCCGACGGGTTACCCGCTGAACTATTTAAGACCGAAGGCGTATGCATCAGCTTATCTGCGCAATCTGGTTAGAAGAACGCATTTCATCGGGAATGGAACCTCAGCATACTATGTGCCAACTACAGAGGAATAAGTCTCCTCCCCATCGCATACAAGATACTCTCAAGCGTACTGGGTGAAAGATTCAAACCTAAAGTCAGTGAGATAATTCAGCCCTATCAGATATTCCAGACCAGATATTCACACTGCGCCAAATCCTGGAAAAGACCCGAGAAGGACAAATTAATACCATCTCTTCGTTGACTACAAAGCCGCCTTCGATACTCCTTTATGTTCAAAGGTATTTCAAGCCATGTCTGAGTTTAGTATCCCTGCAAAATTAATAAGACTCTGCAGGATGAGACTTGCTAATACGCGTTCCTCAGTAAGAATAGGAAAGAATCTCTCCGAACCATTCAATACCAAACGAGGTTTCAGACATGGAGACTGCCTATCGTGTGATCTCTTTAATATCCTGCTGGAGAAGACTGTACGAGATGCAGATGTGATAAGATATGGCACACTAATCACAAGAGAAGACATACTTGAAAGAATTGAAAGGCAATCAGTGAAAATGGGTCTGGCAGTAAATGGAGATTAGACGAAATGATGGTTTCAACTCCCAAAACACCTTGTGCAACCGAGCAGATAAAGAAAATGGAGGAAGTTGGGAACCATAACTTTGAGATAGCCATTAACTTTATCTACATCGGCACCGCCGTTACCGAAACGGCGGACTAGACTTAGTGGTGGGATGAATACACGCTAGTTATCCATAACGAGGTGTTACTGTGCTGGTGCGACTGTGTGATTTGATGCTGCGCATGACATGGCCTGGCACCTGCCTTGCCCATGTTGATGCAGCGGTGTTTGCCCATTGTTGGTTCCCTTAGCTGTTGTGGTTGTGTTCGGTCACCCGTGAGGGTTGTAAAGCCCCATGTTGATGCTGATATATGTGGCGTAGCCCGTAAGGGCTGCCGTGTCCTGTTTGTATATATCGTCCCGTTGCATGTTTGATGCATACTTTTGTATGCTGGCTTGAGGTCGGCTTAGGGCGATTTTTCTCTTTCAGGTGACCAGTCCGGAACTGTTTGGGGTTCAACTGGTAGTAGTCTTTTAAGGCTACGAAGTCTGACCGGAGACTTTAATCTGGTACCACGGGTGTCAGGAGCCCCTGGAACTTTGGTTCCAGGCTGACAATGGTAAGGCCCCAGTGGGGAGCAACGTGGTGGCTGTGGTTTGTACCCAAATCGCGGATAGAGCATAAGCTCGGCGTGGAGTTGCGTTTTCAACCGGGTGCCGTGACCCATAGATCGGAAGGAGTTTTAGGTAGTGCTCCGCTCCTAACCAAGGAGGTGAACACGTCCAAACACGTGGGATCAAACTGGTACTCATGTGTGGGTTACCACATGTGGGGGCGTTGGTAGACGCATTGCATTCACCCTTGAGCCTTGGGCCTCGCAGGTTTGGGCCGTAGTGGCAGGTATCTGCGTAAAACTCGACATTCGTGTCATTCCCCGGGGACGTGACTAACATACTGTATACCGTGTGTGTGAATGTTTTCGGTGGCACTCCTGTTTTGGCTCAGACTTGTGCTGAGACATTTCGGCTTATGCCAACTAATTTCTGACTGTATCTGAATGCCGTTTTGCTACGGGATGGTGCTTGCATTATCCCATAAGGTAACCAGTACGAAAGTGTCTGGAGTTCAACTGGTAGTAGTTAGACTACGTGGTCGAACCAGAGTCTTTAATCTAGTAACACGGGAGTCGGGAGCCCCTGGAACTTCGGTTCCAGCCTGACTATTTGTGAGGCCCCAGTTGGGAGCAACGTGTTGGCTGTGGTGTAACACCTAAAATCGCAGGAAGGACATTTCGATGCTCGGTGTGGAGTTGCATGTACTCAACCGGGTACCGTGACCCATAGAACGGAAAGAGTTTGGATAATGCTCTGCTCCTAACCAAGGGGGAGGACACGTCCAGACAACGTGAACTCCAATTGGTACTCATGCTAGCTTCGGCTATGTATGGGAGCATTGGTAGACGCATCGTTTTCACCCGGGGTTAAGAGCCCTGCAGTAGTTAGCCTAAAACACCATTTGGACTTTTCATTCCACAGGGAATAGTACTAATATCATCTGCTCATAGTTCCAAGCGCCGAGCTGCATAGTCATTCCAGGATTATGTTCTGCAGTAGAATTTAAATTATTACGAATCATCTAAGCAGCTCTAAAGGGACATGGAAAACGCATGCTGATTATTTTTGCTAATGCCAAAAGAAGCGATCATGTTTGTTAACCAATCAAACAAGAGAGTTAGTTTATTCAATTGGAGAAATCAGAAGCTTACACAAATTTCCCCCATTCTTGAGTTAATATCAAAGATTACAAATTACATACTTACCATGATACTGTTTCACTTATAGTAGCTCCGACAGTAGTAATAGCTTATGTCAGGTAATGATTGCATGATGTCAATGTGTTGGCTCCTTAAATGCAGTTTTTTGGTGAGAAAACAAAATTCAATGGAAAAATTCTTTCAGCGTTGAAAAGGAAGTGAGAAGTATGACGTTAAACTGTGCCTCAAAGGTACCTCTCTACCTCAGCACAAAACGCACCCAGAAGCACGCCATAACAGGACCAGTTATTCAAGACAAAAGTGTATCTTAAGGTTAATACAATCAAAAGAAGAACAAGTAAAAGCGTGCTAAGCTCGGCCGGGCCGAATCTTATAAACCCTCCGCATTTGTCGAGTTCTTTTCCCGGCATCTCTTCTTAGGCAAAAAAGGGTAAAAGAAACGATTTGCACTGCTATTAGAGCGATATTAAGTTATGGTCCGATTCGGACTATAATTAAATAATATGTTGGAGATCTGCGTAAAATTTCAGACAATTCGAATAAGATTTACGCCCTTTGGGGCTTAAGAAGTAAAATAGCGTGATCGGTTTAAATGGGAGCTGTATCAGGCTATAGACCTATTCAGACCATAACAAACACGTATGATGATGGTCATAAGAGGATCCGTCGTACAAAATTTCAGACAAATCGGACTATAATTGCGACCTCTAAAGGCTCAAGAAGTCAAGATCCCAAATCGGTTTATATGGCAGCTATATCAGGTTATAAACTAATTTGATCCATATTTGGCACAGTTGTTCAAAGTCATAACAAAACACTTCATGCAAAATTTCAGCCAAATCGGATAAGAATTGCGCGCTCTAGTGGCTCAAGAAGTCGAGACTCAAGATCGGTTTATATGGCAGCTATATCAGGTTATGGACCGATTTGAACCATACTTAGCACAGTTGTTGGAAGTCATAGCGAAACACGTCGGGCAAAATTTCAGCCAAATCGGTTAGGAATTGAGCCCTCTAAAAGCTCAAGAAGTCAAGACCCCAGATCGGTTTATATGACAGCTATATCAGGTTATGGACCGAATTGAACCATACTAAGCACAGTGGTTGCAAATCATAACATAATATTTTATGCAAAATTTCAGGCAAATCGGATAAGAATTGCGCCCTCTAGTGGCTCAAAAAGTCAAGATCCAAGATCGGTTTATATGGCAGCTATATCATTGATAAATATACCGATCGACTCAGAATCACTTTCTGATTCGATATAGCTGTGTCCGTCTGTCTGTCTGTCCATGTTAATTTGTGTACAAACTACAGGTCGCAGTTTTCATCAGATCGTCTTCAAATTTGGTACAGGCATGTTTTTCGGTCTAAAGACGAAGCCTATTGAAATTGGAAAAAATCGGTTCAGATTTAGATATAGCTCCCACATATATGTTCGTCCGATTTTCAGTAATAATGCAATAAAATGGTCATTTGTTAAGCGATTTTCTAGAAATTTGGCAGGAAGGATTTTTTTATGACTCTCGACATTACTGGTGAGTTTCATAGAAATCGATTCATATTTAGATATAGCTCTCATATATATATATCGCCCGATTTTAACTTCTAGAGTCAAAGCAAGCGCATTTATTGACCCATCTTGCCAAAATTTTGCAAAACGCTTTCCTCGACTACTGCCACAGCATCTGAGAATTTTCCTCGAAATCGGTTCAGATTTGGGTATAGCTGCCATATATATGTTCGTCCGATTTGCAGTAATATTGCAATAAAATGGTCGTTTCTAAACAGATTCCCTCGAAATTTGGCAGAAAGGATTCTCTCTTGTTTCTCGACATTACAGGTGAATTTCATTGAAATCAATTCAGATTTCGATATAGCTCTCATATATATATATATATATATATCGCCCGATTTTAACTACTAGAGTCATAGCAAGCGTATTTATTGACCCATTTTCCCAAAATTTTGCAAAACGCTTTCCTCGACTACTGCCACAGCATCTGAGAAGTTTCCTCGAAATCGGTTCAGATTTGGATATAGCTCCCATATATATGTTCGTCCGATTTTCAGTAATAATGCAATAAAATCGTCATTTGTTAAGCGATTCTCTAGAAATTTGGCAAGAAGGATGTTTTTATGACTCTCGACATTACTGGTGAATTTCATAGAAATCGGTTAAGATAAAGATATAGCTCTCATATATATACGTCACCCGATTTTAACTTCTAAAGTCACAGCAAGTGCATTTATTGACCCATCTTGCCAAAATTTTGCAAAACGCTTTCCTCGACTACTGCCACAGCATCTGAGAAGTTTCCTCGAAATCGGTTCAGATTTGGGTATAGCTGCCATATATATGTTCGTCCGATTTGCAGTAATATTGCAATAAAATGGTCGTTTCTAAACAGATTCCCACGAAATTTGGCAGTGTTCAAAGTACGTTTGAACATGAAGTCATGTGCACCCATGTGCAGACATGCGTTCACGTATGCACATGACCCACTGTGCATAACGGTACATTGAAGTAAGTTCTTAATCGCTGATTCCGCCTTGACTTCATATTTGTTTACCTGGAATTGTTGCTTGTAGCTTGGAAAGTTGACCGTTTTCGCGGGGTCCAAGTGACAAGCAACAACCAGAAAAAGGTCAGTCTCGTTTTAAATCTCAAACCCGCGCATCGTATTCTCTCCCCCTCAAAGTGAAAACCCAAGTGAAGTGAAAAGTAAAAAGTGAACATACATACAAACATATATAACTAGAGTGAACATTGCAACAATAAACTTTGAAACAGTGAACTAATATATTTAACATTTTAGATACAAAGTGACACAATAACAACCGACTCAAAAACCAAATCTACACTCGACCCACAATTGCAACATCACAACAACCATAAGTGCGGGACACAACATACAACACCAACTAATTCTAATATTGCAAACCCCCCACCTGTTAAATACAATGTCTATCTACTACAATCAACTATACTCATAATTTAAATTTTAATCTACTTACTACTGCTACTTAAATCTATGAATTGTGCTATCTAAACCTAAATATTTGCTACTTAAACACTACGATCTACTTATAACTAATGAATTTAAATAACATAGAAAAGAACATCACAATAAACAATCACCACCACATTTGAATTTTAAACATAAAACTTCCTATGTTTTATTTCGGAAGGCAAAACCCTTAGTTTGACCCCAAACATTTGGTCCATTTCGAACCGGATAAGTGGTTTTTTTAAATAATTAAAAAACCAAAAATCAAAAAATTTTTCTGTTTTGTGCCCAAAAATAATTCATTTTCATTTCAAAAGACCCAGTGACCGAAACACAAAAAAATTCGCAACAACAAAAGTGCAGTGACCCAACAATTAAAAGCAAACGAAATAGAGAAAAGTGCGAAAAAAGGGTTGGTTACACACAACCGTACATACATACACGTATGGACGGACGGCCAACACAAAAATATTCCAACCAAATGAAGATCAAAACGAAATAACAAAAGAAAATAATAACCAAATTGCAAAGTGACAATTAAAGTACATAAAGACTCAAATAAAACAAAAACTAATTAAATTAACAGGGTGACCCGTGTAAAAATAAAAATAATTAATTAAATTTTAATGTGCAAAAAATTTACCCCAAAATCATTAGAAGTTGTGGTAAATCAAAAAAGAAGTGTGCAAAAGACCCAAAAAACGTAAAGTGACCCGCACAGTGGAACAGAAGTGGAAAAAAGTGGAATTTCAAAAAAATTATAAAAATCAAAAATTTTTAAATTGTTTAAAGAAGTTTCTTTGTGTTAAATTGAAAAAAAAGAGCTAAAAAATTGAAAAATTTAACAATTTATCGTCCAACCCAAAATTTATGTTAATTTTTTCTACATATTTTGGAAAATTTTTTTTCTCTAAAAATCATAAATTTTTCAGTATTTTAACTTAAAAAACAAATTAGAGTGTTAAAACAGAATTATGGGTTGCTCGATAAATTTGTAAATTTTATCCCAAACTAATTCTTTCTTTTTCTATCACACATAAAATATTGTGCATTTTCAAAAAACCCCAACAAAATCAAATTCGTGCGTTCCGTGTAAAAACACAAAAACAAAATCTACGCTCTGGGATAAAAACGGAAAAACCCGCTACAACGGTTAAATTCCCAAAACTTCATCAAATCAAAAACACTAAAACAACAAAATCCAAGACTCTAACGACACAAAGCTACAAAAATTGCAAAAGGCGCCAACACACAATTCTGGACCCAAGCCAAGCGCCCACCTACACACACACACACATACACACACATCAAAAAGAAGCTTCAAAGTGAGTACCATTTTGTTTTTTCTATTAAAGTGCGCTTGGGTATTACGTCATACATAACCTTTTTTTCAAAAAAGGAAAAGTTCATACATTTACCCAGCGTACTTTAATATTGTTTTTGATCGTTTTCTGATTATGAATCGCTAATTCGGTTGTCTGATTAATTTTGACCCAAATTAATTTGATCCAAGTGAATTTGACCCATCATCAAGACACACATTTTTTTTTCTTCGCATTAGGTTTTTTAGAAATAGATTTGATTTCTACAAATAACCAGTTTTTTGGACATTTTGTTGTAGATTTTTCCGTGGTTTTATAGTTTTTGAACCTATTTAAAACATATACAAGCCAATTACAAAATGGATAAGAATTTACGCGAAAAATTTGTAAACTGTGTGAATGATTTAGTAGATTTTGAAAGCGTTTACTCCGCGGCTAAGTCAGATGCTAATATACATTCGTTAGAAATCACGCGGGTAGAACTCAATTCTTTATGGGATCAAATCAAGAAGGCATACTTAGATTGTAGGGACCGCATTCCGGAAAAGGATGAGACACCTATAGATAAAACTAAACTTCGAAATAATTACAAACAGGCACTAGAAACTTATAAACGGTGTTTAAGCTCTCTTAACGGAGAAATTTTGGCCCTTAACGAGCAACAAGATCAAGAAAAACAGGAGAGAATATCGATGACCCAACAGCGAGACAATAATGATTTTTCACCAGCTCTAAGATTGCCGCCCTGTGACACAGATGTTTTTAAAGGGGGATATCGCGAATGGCCCACCTTTAGGGACTTATTTTCAGCAATTTACATTAACAATTCAAAATTAAGTAAAGTCGAGAAGTTGTTTCACTTGACCCAAAAAACAGCAGGAGAAGCCCGCGAAACAATTTCCAATGTTCCACTGACCCATGAGGGTTTCGACATAGCGTGGAGAAATCTCGTTCATAGGTACGAAAATAAACGCATGCAGGTAAATGAGCAATTGCGAGCTCTTTTTAATTTACCTTCGGTTTCCGTTGATAACGCGTCAACAATCCAGAAATTACAGCGCACTATAGGTAGTTGTACCCAAACTTTACAGACCCTTGAAGTAGAAACGGGGGGATGGGACCCAATCTTAGTTTATCTTGTGTCAACCAAACTACCAAGAATATTTTTAGAAGAATTCGAAAGCAGCCTAGCAGATTGTTCGTCTCTTCCATCGTGGAATCAATTAGATGTATTTTTGACCCATAAATTCAAGACCCTAGAATCAGTCGGCAATATCAAGCCACAATATTCGAGATATAATCAACCCAGATCGGAGTACGATAAGCGGGAAAAGCGAGTTAATAGTTTTCAAACAAATGTAAATCCCAATTTCAAGAACACGGGCTCAAGACCCAGCAACAACACACAATCACACTATAATGCTCAGAATAACAAACCGGTTTGTCAACTTTGTAAATCCAATCATTCTTTGCGAGAATGTCCTCAATTTCTAGAAAGGTCGATCAACGATCGAATAAACATTGTTAAGACAGGTCATCTTTGCTATAACTGCCTTTCTTCGGATCATGGAGTCAGGGAGTGTAAAAGTCGTTTTAGTTGTAGGGAATGTAGTCAACGACACCACAGTTTGATACATAAAGGCAACCAGAGCCAGTACCCTACAACAGGCACACACCAACGAGGCGGAGCACGACCTAGCACCAGTGCTGCCGCTCTCAACACTTTAGTTCAACCCGGTAGACAGGAAGCACGACCTAGCACCAGTGCTACTGATCCTACCACCCTAGCTCAACCGGTTAGCGAATACGCACGCCCTAGTACCAGTGCTGCCGCTTCAACCACCCTAGTACAACCATCGGTATCGCCAAATATACAGTCCACACCTTGTTTAGAAGCACCTTGTTCAACGACTTTGACACTTCAGGAAATCAGACCCACTCCGCAACCCAAAGAGACACTTTTGTTCACAGCAATAGTTCAAATCAAATCTAGAGGACATAGATATGATGCCAGGGCAATCATCGATCCTGGGTCACAATCAACTTTCATATCAGAAAAAATTAGAAACAAATTGCAACTTCCAACAGTTAAGAATTTAATTCACGTCACAGGTTTAAGCGACGCAGTTTCTGAAACATCGACAAAAGCTTGCGTCTTCAATCTTTGCTCACGAGTAAATCCTAGTTTTGAGCTGGAGGTTTGGGCACCAGTCTTAAAGACCCTACCTTCTCATTTACCAACACACAATTTAAGGCAAAATCAATTTGGAGATTTTGCACACCTTAGTCTCGCGGACCCCCGATTCTTTGAAAGTCGACCCGTGGACATGTTAATCGGATTAGATGTTGGACCCCTTATATTCACAAAAGGCGGTACTATGAAATCCTTTGGATCACTTATAGCGCAGGACACCGTTTTTGGGTGGATCATAGGAGGACCCATTACGGAAGACCCTAAATCCGACAGACAAATCACACTTTATAGTGCATCATCATTAGAAAAGATAATCACTCGCTTTTGGGAGGTGGAAGAGACCCCAAAAAAGGTTTTGAGGTCATGCCTTGACCGAAGTCTTATTGTTGCCAAACGGTGCCCTCTGCGCTCTCTCGTTGGTATCCCCAGGCGAGTTACTGTGGCTGCCGCGATTCGGGTGATGGTCGATGCCTGGCACAAAAG
The DNA here is from genome assembly GCF_963082655.1 of Stomoxys calcitrans. Classification (NCBI taxonomy): domain Eukaryota; kingdom Metazoa; phylum Arthropoda; class Insecta; order Diptera; family Muscidae; genus Stomoxys; species Stomoxys calcitrans. The sequence goes on from NC_081554.1 coordinate 29,448,666, forward strand.
TACCCGTACCCCAGCCCACTCGTCCTGCTCCTCGGGTGCCAATTCCACCATCGCCGTGGGTACAAAAACAGTGGCCCGGCTGTAAGGTATCTCGACCGGGGGAGGGCCTTGGACGATGGGCATCTGGTTGGCTGGTTCGATTGCAAATAGCCGTGGGTTGGCAATCTCCATTGGGGGCGGGCTGTAGCTGCCGTATGTCTCCCTAAGCTGTGGGGCTCCATGCAGCATTGTGATGGCGGTAGTCGCATGTTCGGCAGGCAGTGACCACGGGGCAGTCTGGGGCCAGATGGCTGCGCGCCAGACAGTTCCGACAGTAACTCCGTCTCTCAACTGTCTCGTATCTCTGATACGGTGTCATTTGCCGGAACCGCGGGCATGACCGTATGGCGTGGTCCTCCTGGCAGAGGCCACAGGCATACTGCCAAGATGCGGGGCGATACCTGGGTTCCCGTGGGTCGAAGCGAGGGCGTGTGGGTCTGGCGGGTCGTGGGGACTCTGGGCGAGGTAAATATCCGGCCATTATCTGTAACCAAAATCTCGTGAGTACCGTGTTTTGATGTGATTATGAATTGCTAGGGGTGTCTGAGAATAATTTGACAATCTTAGTTATGGGTCGACTGACTATGCCATTGGAAGTTCGAATGTCTACAACTCGAGTGTTCTGATCAACACCGGGGTATGTTTTAAAAACTCGTCCTAACTTCCACTCGGTGGGATATCTCTCATCCCTGATGACAACTAAATCATTGACCTGTATGTTATCTTGCTGATACTTCCATTTGTATCTACGGTGAAGCTCATTTAAGTACTCTGACTTCCACCTCTGACAAAAGTTTTGGGATATAATCTTTAATCTCTTCCACCGATTTGCAAGCGTTATGTCCTCCTCTGAGATGTCGGGTTCTGCCGGGGTCAAAAGGGAAGAGCCTATAAGGAAGTGAGCTGGGGTCAAGGGTGCTAAATCGTTAGGGTCTTCAGAAGCTGGACTAAGGGGTCGTGAATTGAGGCAGGCCTCGATACGTGCCAATATGGTTGACAGTTCTTCGAACGTGAAGTTCATTTTGGGCATAGACTTCTTAAGGTGTATCTTGAATGATTTAACTCCTGCCTCCCACAATCCCCCCATATGGGGAGCTCCTGGAGGAATAAATTTCCACTCTAAATTCTGATGAGCATGTTGCTGAATGGCGCTGCTCTGTAAACTTTTCATAAACTCTTTCTGATCTTTCTTGAGCATTTCTGCTGCGCCTATAAAATTCTTTCCATTGTCGGAATATATCTTTTCTGGGCACCCTCTCCTTCCTATGAAACGAGCTAATGCCGCCAGAAATGATTGAGTCGATAAATCACTTGTTGCTTCTAAGTGGATGGCTTTTGTCGCAAAACAAACAAATATGCAGATATAACCCTTGGTTATTAAACACGCTCGTGCTGTTAAGCTTTTGATTCCGAAGGGTCCTGCAAAATCTACCCCTGTATTCGTAAAGGGTCTGGATAAAGTAGTACGCTCGGGTGGAAGAGATGACATAATTTGGGTCTGAGTCTTTAATCGATATAGGGTACAAACTCTGCAATTGTGTATAACTTTCTTGATCAACTGTTTCAATCTGAATATCCAAAACTCCGTACGGATGAGCCGGGTCATAAGTTGATTGCCTCCGTGCATTGAGACTTTATGAACAAATTCCACTAGAAGGAGTGCAAATCGCGAATCATATGGGATTAAGATTGGATGACGTTCGCTGTACGTCAAAGCTGGCGATTGAACTAAACGACCATTGGATCTAATTACTCCTTTTCTATCTATGAAGGGGTTGAATGGTAAAAGACTACTTCTAGGTGAAAGCCTTTTCTTTTGGGTCAAAGAACTGTATTCCTCAACGAAGTAATGTTTCTGAGTTGCCACTATAAGACGCATCTTTGTGTCTATGAGCTCTGGGCTGGTTATTTCTTGCGATGAAATTTTAAGTGAGGATCTAGTTGAACCTGTGTTACGCCAGAACCTAACTGCGTAAGACAAAACACGATATGCTCTAGCTAAAGACGAAAATCGAGTCAAAGGGTCATCAAAAGTGCCTGTTGCGAATACTTTAACTTGTTTTGCTTCAAGATTAGTGTCTGTATTAACTCGGTCTTACGGCCACTGATCATGCGGCAATTTGAGCCACTGGGGTCCCGTCCACCATAAATTATGAATTATTTATTGCGAAAATAATTACAAAAATACAACACGACGTAATGAGGCGGGGAGATATATCGTAACTTTACCTTTTAAAAGCTGTTCAGAGATCGGTTCATCTAGGAACATCGCATTGGCACAGTTTCATAAAATGGAGAAAAAGTTGACTAAGACCCCAGATATTAAAGCACATTATGATGCAGCCATATTAGAGTACTTGGAATTAGGACACATGAGGAAGGTAGACCCAAACAGCGTATACAAGACCCCTCACTACTACTTACCTCACCATGCAGTTATCAAACCAGATAGGGTTACCACAAAACTTAGAGTGGTTTTTAACGCATCTAGCCCAACATCAAACAAGAAAAGTCTTAATGATATCTTACATACAGGACCCATACTTCAGCAAGACCTTGTCGTACAAGTGTTGAACTGGAGATTTTTTAAATACGTCTTCAATGCAGACGTGACAAAGATGTATCGTCAGATCTTAGTAGACCCCAATCAAACAGCATTTCAAAGGATCCTCTTTCGCAAATCAGAAAACCACCCAATTGAGGATTACGAACTCTTAACTGTTACCTTCGGCATAAATTGCGCCCCATTTTTAGCGATTAGGACCCTTCTCCAGTTAGCAGAAGACGTGAAAGATTCTCATCCGTTAGGATCAAGAATTATTAAAGAAAATTTATATGTCGATGATGTATTAGCGGGCGGACACTCCATAGAAGAAGCTACAGCAGCTAGGAAGGAATTAGCCTCCGCATTAGAATCAGCTGGTTTCGAGCTAAGAAAATGGGCGTCAAATGACACACGTTTGTTAAAGGATTTAAATGAAGACATGCTTCTTCCAATAGATTGGTTAAATATTTCCGAAGCTTCTTCGACAAAGACCCTAGGAATTCGTTGGAATATATCAGGTGATAATTTCACTTTTACGGCCCCTACAGTTGAAGAAAAGCAAATGAGCACCAAGCGAGAAGTATTATCAACGATAGCAAAGTTTTTCGACCCATGTGGATGGTTAGCGCCAGTAATAGTTGTAGCCAAGTTAATCATGCAACAGGTTTGGCTAGATAAGGTAGAATGGGACGACTCGTTGAAGCCAGTGACTCAAATGAACTGGAATAACTTTGTGAGAGGTAGCCATTCTATAGACACTGTATCGATACCAAGATGGGTTCGGTTTACACCTGCTAGTATTGTGGAAATACATGGATTCTGCGACGCGTCAGAAAGCGCATATGCAGCCACAATTTATATACGCGTTGAACACATCGATAAAACTGTAGACACTTTTCTTCTAGCAGCCAAGACCCGAGTAGCCCCAGTTAAGAAAATCTCTCTGCCAAGGTTAGAATTATGCGGTGCAGTTATGTTGTCAAAGTTAACAAATGCCATTGTGCCTAAGCTTCAATTATCAAAGTTTACGACCCATTTCTGGACCGACTCTACAATCGTTCTAGCCTGGCTACAAAAGCCACCATGCTCATGGAGCGCTTTCGTTGGTAACAGGGTTTCAGAGATATTAGAGAACGTCGGCGGTGAGAATTGGAAACATGTTGACTCAGAATATAATCCTGCAGATGTAGCAAGTCGTGGCTGTTCTCCTGACGACTTAATAGCTCATAATTTATGGTGGACGGGACCCCAGTGGCTCAAATTGCCGCATGATCAGTGGCCGCAAGACCGAGTTAATACAGACACTAATCTTGAAGCAAAACAAGTTAAAGTATTCGCAACAGGCACTTTTGATGACCCTTTGACTCGATTTTCGTCTTTAGCTAGAGCATATCGTGTTTTGTCTTACGCAGTTAGGTTCTGGCGTAACACAGGTTCAACTAGATCCTCACTTAAAATTTCATCGCAAGAAATAACCAGCCCAGAGCTCATAGACACAAAGATGCGTCTTATAGTGGCAACTCAGAAACATTACTTCGTTGAGGAATACAGTTCTTTGACCCAAAAGAAAAGGCTTTCACCTAGAAGTAATCTTTTACCATTCAACCCCTTCATAGATAGAAAAGGAGTAATTAGATCCAATGGTCGTTTAGTTCAATCGCCAGCTTTGACGTACAGCGAACGTCATCCAATCTTAATCCCATATGATTCGCGATTTGCACTCCTTCTAGTGGAATTTGTTCATAAAGTCTCAATGCACGGAGGCAATCAACTTATGACCCGGCTCATCCGTACGGAGTTTTGGATATTCAGATTGAAACAGTTGATCAAGAAAGTTATACACAATTGCAGAGTTTGTACCCTATATCGATTAAAGACTCAGACCCAAATTATGTCATCTCTTCCACCCGAGCGTACTACTTTATCCAGACCCTTTACGAATACAGGGGTAGATTTTGCAGGACCCTTCGGAATCAAAAGCTTAACAGCACGAGCGTGTTTAATAACCAAGGGTTATATCTGCATATTTGTTTGTTTTGCGACAAAAGCCATCCACTTAGAAGCAACAAGTGATTTATCGACTCAATCATTTCTGGCGGCATTAGCTCGTTTCATAGGAAGGAGAGGGTGCCCAGAAAAGATATATTCCGACAATGGAAAGAATTTTATAGGCGCAGCAGAAATGCTCAAGAAAGATCAGAAAGAGTTTATGAAAAGTTTACAGAGCAGCGCCATTCAGCAACATGCTCATCAGAATTTAGAGTGGAAATTTATTCCTCCAGGAGCTCCCCATATGGGGGGATTGTGGGAGGCAGGAGTTAAATCATTCAAGATACACCTTAAGAAGTCTATGCCCAAAATGAACTTCACGTTCGAAGAACTGTCAACCATATTGGCACGTATCGAGGCCTGCCTCAATTCACGACCCCTTAGTCCAGCTTCTGAAGACCCTAACGATTTAGCACCCTTGACCCCAGCTCACTTCCTTATAGGCTCTTCCCTTTTGACCCCGGCAGAACCCGACATCTCAGAGGAGGACCATGTATACCATCCGGGCAGTGGTGACCCGGGATTTGCCGCGACGACCCTATTCAGATCCCATCATTCCCGACCCCACAAGCAGCCTAAGATCCCTTTCTTTGGCAGATGCTGACCCTAGGGGCAACGAACCAATCGATGTAGAGGTAGGGGCCGATGCCTACGCCCACCTCCGGAGGAGTGGTGTTGTACAACCCGGATTGGGAGCCGTCTTCGCCCAGGAGACAGATTGGGGATACGTGTTCGTCGGCCCAGTCACCTCACAGGCAAGAAACCAAAATTAAAAAGGTAAGATGTCACTTCGTCACTTGGAGGGGGAGAATGTTCAAAGTACGTTTGAACATGAAGTCATGTGCACCCATGTGCAGACATGCGTTCACGTATGCACATGACCCACTGTGCATAACGGTACATTGAAGTAAGTTCTTAATCGCTGATTCCGCCTTGACTTCATATTTGTTTACCTGGAATTGTTGCTTGTAGCTTGGAAAGTTGACCGTTTTCGCGGGGTCCAAGTGACAAGCAACAACCAGAAAAAGGTCAGTCTCGTTTTAAATCTCAAACCCGCGCATCGTATTCTCTCCCCCTCAAAGTGAAAACCCAAGTGAAGTGAAAAGTAAAAAGTGAACATACATACAAACATATATAACTAGAGTGAACATTGCAACAATAAACTTTGAAACAGTGAACTAATATATTTAACATTTTAGATACAAAGTGACACAATAACAACCGACTCAAAAACCAAATCTACACTCGACCCACAATTGCAACATCACAACAACCATAAGTGCGGGACACAACATACAACACCAACTAATTCTAATATTGCAAACCCCCCACCTGTTAAATACAATGTCTATCTACTACAATCAACTATACTCATAATTTAAATTTTAATCTACTTACTACTGCTACTTAAATCTATGAATTGTGCTATCTAAACCTAAATATTTGCTACTTAAACACTACGATCTACTTATAACTAATGAATTTAAATAACATAGAAAAGAACATCACAATAAACAATCACCACCACATTTGAATTTTAAACATAAAACTTCCTATGTTTTATTTCGGAAGGCAAAACCCTTAGTTTGACCCCAAACAGGCAGAAAGGATTCTCTCTTGTTTCTCGACATTACAGGTGAATTTCATGGAAATCGATTCAGATTTAGATACATCTCTCATATATATACATCGCCCGATTATAACTTCTAGAGTCATAGCAAGCGCATTTATTGACCCATCTTGCCAAAATTTTGCAAAACGCTTTTCTCAACGAGGGCCACATTATCTGAGCAGTTTGCTCGAAATAGGTTCAGATTTAGATATAGCTCCCATATATATGTTTGTCCGATTTTCAGTAATAATGCAATAAAATGGTCATTTGTTAACCGATTCTCTCGAAATTTGGCAGAAAGTTTATTACAGTTTGAACATATTTGCTCGAAATGTGATACGAATTGTTTAAAACCCCATCTGAAAACATTCGGCGAGGTCCATCAAAATTGTTTCAGAATTAGACATAGATGTAGGGTATTATAAAGTCAGCACCGCCCGAATTTTGCCTTTCCTGACTGGTTTCAAATAAGTAAGTTTCTCTGGCGCACCCTGTTGCAAAGAATATATTGGGTTGCCCAAAAAGTAATTGCGGATTTTTCATATAGTCAGGGTTGACAATTTTTTCACAGCTTGTGACTTCCTTCCGACCGATTAACATGGTGGTTTCAAAAATTTTGATACTTTAGCTTTTTAAAACTGAATTTCAATACAGTTTTGTTGTTGTAAAAACCCAGAACTTTAACTTCAATCTTCGTTTCAACAAGACTAAGTTCCCAAATTTACTCAAACTCAAAAACAAATCTAAGCAAATAAATAAAAAAGTTGTTGTTTGTTATTTTTTTGTATGTAATATTTTTTGTTTCATTTTGTTTTCATGTTTTTTGTTTTGAATTAACATAATTATAAAATTTTATTTTATAATAATAATAATAAGCATAATAAGAACATAAACAAATTAATAATAACATAATCGTAATAATAATCATTATATAACAAAAATAATGTGGGTGTTTTGTTTTCTTATGTTTTTTGTTGTAATAAGTGTATATTTACAAAAGTTTATAGAAATTATAATTAAGCTGTAATGCTTTCGTGTGGTTTTTGTTTTAAACTTTTAATTATAGTGTAATTTTTTTTTTAACAAACATATGCATAAATAAAACTTTCATGTGTTTTTTTTTTTTTGTTTTTATCATACTCATCATGAATGAATTGTTTGTATATGTGGTGTGTAGTGGTGTGATTTTGTGTTGTGTATGTATGTGTGGGTTTGCGTTTTTACAAAGATTTTACTTGATTTGATTTTTGTGTTTTATATAAACATAAATTTTGTTTTTGCATTTCTTTTAAATATTTAAAAATAATTTAATGAAATCAGTCCATAGGGTGTGTATTTTTCGATTACAAAAAACAAACAAAAAATATATATATTTTTTATAGTTATAATATTAACAATATATATATGTATGTATGAATAAGTGTAAATAGTAGAAAACAAAATATTCTTGTATATCCATGTTATTTTCTTTTATTTTAATGTATATAATAAAATTAACAAAAAAAAAATAAAACTTAAGCATGAAAATACAATGATGTATGCAGTTTATGAGCATGTGTGTATGTATAACAAAACATTTTCTATATATATATATATTGTTTTAAATTATTGTTATTACATTTTATTTACTTTCTTGAAAAAGTTCATTTACTGGAAATCTATGCAAAGCAAAATGTGATGATGAACAATTTGTTTATAAGAAGAAAAAAAAATGGTCATTGACAACATTGAAAAGCGAAGAGCGAGAGAGAGTGTAAGAGAGAGAGAGAGAGAGAGAGAGAGAGAGAGAAATAAAGGAGGGATCAAATAAAAGCTCAGAGAGTTTTTCTTTCAAAGGGATGTAATGGGATAAAGAAAAAAATCAGCATAGTGAGGCTAGTATGGCAACACCGTTCTCTCTTTTGTTCTTCTTCTCATGAAACAGTCATATAAACCGCCTTTTTTGCATATGAGCGCGATTTTTTCTATGAGCGCAAAAGATCGAGGCGCTTGGAACGCTATTCTGCGTTCGGCTAGTGGAACAAATATTCTGTCATAGCCAATTAAAGTAAGTATGTTCAAACTGTAATAATTACGATTCACAAATGACAACATTATTGCAAATGACCCAAAATTTGATAATAGCGATAGAAAATCCTTCATGCCGAATTTCGAGAGAATCGGTTAACAAATGACCATTCTATTGCAGAATTACTGCAAATCGGACGAACATATATATGGGAGTTATATATAAATCGGAACCGATTTTCATGAAATTCGCCATGAAATGTCGAGAGTTATAAGAAAATCCCTCCAGCCGAAATTCGAGAGAATCGGTTAACAAGTGACCATTTTATTGCATTATAACTGCAAATCGGACGAACATATATATGGGAGTTATATCCAAATCTGAACCGATTATTTCCAATTTCAATGTGTTTTTCTATATTTGTCAAGTAATGATTACATATTTCTGTATAAACGGTAATCGATAGATGTCAATCATCGAAATAACTGATGGTTATGTGAACATGTGACGCATTCACCGTTATTTTCACCAATACTATTACAATGACCACGCAGCATGTGTCCCCATTATCAAAATATTTTTGAATAAATACATTTCGTTTTTAAATTAAAAAAAAATAATATAAATTTTATTTAATAAAAAAAAATAAAAATGAGAAAATATATAAAAAAAATTTAAATGTGCTTAAAAAAACGTTAGTTTAATGTTTTACAAAGGGTTATCGAAAAAATTATAGTTTACAATCGGCGTGTGTTACTTTAGCCCTTTCCAGTGCAAATCAGATATTCATAATAGAAATGCGATAACACATAGTAATAATCGATAAATAGTGGTGTGCACTGCATAGTACTAAACTAAAACACAGCAAAAAACTTATTAGTTATTTAAAATTTCATACTATCGATTTTTAATCGATAAAATCGTTCTCGATATAATCCTTTTTATAATCGATAATATTAAGAGTATTGTGCATTAAACGTGCTCAAAAACGTATATTTTGCAAATGGTTATCAAAAAAAATGATAGCTTACAATCGGCAAATGCAAATCAGATATTCCGAATAGTGTACGATATATGTATCGATAAAATGCGATAACACATAGTAATAACCGATAAATCGTGGCTTTCACTGGGTAATACTAAAATAAAACACAGCAAAAGATTTATTAGTTATTTAAAATGTCATTATATTATCGATTTGTAATCGATAAAATCGTTATGGATATAATCCTTTTTATACTCGATAATATTAAAAATGTTGTACATTAAACGTGCTCACAAAATTTTATATTTAATGTTTTTTCGAACGGTTATCGAAAAAAGTGATAGCTTACAATCGGCGTGTTTTTCCTTGAGCCCTTTTCAGTGCAAATCATATATTCCGAATAAGATTGCAATGTACGGTACAGTTATCGATTAAATGCGATAACGCATAGTAATAACCGATAAATCGTGGATTGCACAGAATAGTACTAAAATAAAACACAGCAAATGACTTATTAGTCATTATCGATTTGTAATCGATCAAATCGTTATAATCGATAATATTAAGAGTGTTGCGCACAACTCGTTACTGGAAATCGTTCGCGTACTTTATTTTTCAGCAGAAGATAGCAAGAGAGTGCGTGAAAGCGATCCAAATTTTCAGAGTTTGCTAATTGAGAGCTTGCAAATTTTTACTGGATGTTTTTTTTCAGCATTCAACAGCTGTTTTATGAAAGCCAGCTGTTTAATTTAAATAGGTAGCAAAAGGGAGTAACGGCTGTTCTTACTCTCCTGCAAATTTTTACTGGAAAATACGCTTTGGGCTTTAATTATCGATCTTATTTCGTTTTTCATTGAGTCATTGATTTGAAGAACTGCTGTCTTTTACTTTATTACTAACAACGCTAATCACCGTTTATCGGTTATTATTATCTATTGACTTCAATTATCGATCTTATTTCGTTTTTCAATGACTCATTGATTTAAAGAACTGCTGTCTTTTATTTTAGTACTAACAATGCTAATCACCATTTATCAGTTATTATTATCTATTGTCGCTTGATATCGATAACTATTCGCAATAGAATTTCAGTCTGATGCTTTGTTTTATTTAATGCTATGTAGTTTAAATAACGATTTATAGGTTATTATATGTTATCGCACCATATCGATAACTTCTGAAGTCAACATAGCACTTAAACAACGATTTTATAGGTTATTATCTGTTATTGCACGATATTGATAACTTCCGAAGACATCATACCACTGAAGTTCTATACAGAAAATCTGACTGGCACTGATATGATATCGATAACTATTCGGCACTGGAATTTCAGTCAATTCATCTGATGCTTTGTTTTATTAAATGCTATGTAGTTTAAATAATGATTTAAAGGTTATTATATGTTATCACACGATATCGATAACATCTGTAGACAACATAGCACTTAAATAACGATTTATAGGTTATTATCTGTTATCGCACGATATCGACAACTTCTGAAGACAACATAGCACTTAAACAACGATTTTATAGGTTATTATCTGTTATCGCATGATATCTATAACTTCCGAAGACAACATTGCACTGAAATTCTATACAGAAAATCTGACTGGCACTGATATGATATCGATAACTATTCGGCACTGGAATATAAGTCAGTACATCTAATGCTGTGTTTTATTTAATGCTATGTAGTTTAAATAACGATTTATAGGTTACTATCTTATGCACGATATCGATGACATCCGAAGACAACATAGCACTTAAATAACGATTCAAAGGTTATTATCTGTTATCGCACGATATCTATAACTTCCGGAGACAATATAGCATTGAAGTTTTATATAGATAATCTGACTGGCACTGATATAATATCGATAACTATTCGGCACTGGAATTTAAGTCAGTAGATTTGATGCTGTGTTTTATTTAATTTTATGTAGTTTAAATAACGATTTATAGGTTATTATCTGTTATCGCACCATATCGATAACTTCCGAAGACAACATAGCACTTAAATAACGATTCAAAGGTTATTATCTGTTATCGCACGATATCGATAACTTCCGAAGACAATATAGCATTGAAGTTTTATATAGATAATCTGACTGGCACTAGATAAACTAAAATAAAATACAACAAATATTGCTTAGGAAAAGTTCACTTTCTCCAAATCCCAAGAACTGAAACCGAGAATTTTGAAATCTGCCATACATCCTTTTTTTCTCTCTCAATCTCTCACTTTCTTTCTCTCTCTCTCTTCACTTTCTTTCTGTCTCTCTCTCTCTCTCTCTCTTTCTCCTTTTCATTTTCTTTCTTTCTCTCTCTTCCTTTCATTCTGTCTTTCATTTTTTGTTTCTCCCTCTCTCTCTTTCTTTACCTCTCCATTTCTTTCTTTCTCTTTCTCCCTCTCATTTTCTCCCTTTCTCTTTCTCTCTCTCTCTCCTTTTCTCTCTCCCATGATAGTCTTTACTTCAGCTCTTCGCTTTTCTTCTAAATGAATATTTTTTTTCTTTTTTCTGCAATATAATCTTTTTTCTTGTATTTTTATTTTAATTTTATATTTGCTTGTGTTGTGTTTTATTTATTTTTCAATACATTTTGTATGTTTACTTGTTCCTCTAAATAATATATATTTTTTTATAAATATTTTGCTTTATTTTTTCTTATTTTCAATTAATAATGCTTTTTTGTTATCAAGGAAATCCTGGTCTTAGCTTTTGGCCTACAAAAAGGATTCCCTTAGTTTTTTTTTAGAAAATGTCTCTTTTTTTAAGCTAAACAAAATAGAAAAACGTTAATATTGTAGGCATTGATTGTTGTAACAAAACTCATAGAGTATTATATTTAAATGTTTTGGTTATGATGAATGAATTCTTATAGCAATTTGAATTGTTACAATGGATGAGTTGTTTGTTTGTTTGTGTTGTTTAAGGATAATTGTGAATATGAGTGTTTCTCTTTCGTTTTATCTGTTCTCATGGTGTTTATGATGGTTTGTATTATATATAATTATATATATATAATGTTATATGCTTAACAAGATTTTCTTTTTCTTTTCTATTTTCTCTGTAAGCTTAAAGCTTTTATAAAAAAAAAATAAAATTTTTTATATCTAAAATTTGGTTTGGGGGTTGTTTGCTTTTTTGTTGTTGGAAAACAAAAATAAATTAAAATAATTATCGTTTTTTGTAATGTTTTTGTTTTGTTTTGTTTAGGGTAAAGTATACACTTAGAAGTTGTAATAATGGTAGTAGCTATGGTAGTTTTTGAAAAAAACACACATACATATACACAACTTGAGCTTAATCAGACAAACACATCAATCTTGGTAAGCTAAATATTTTGAAATCTCTGTTCAAATTTTCCAAAAAAAACCAAGAAACAAGCGTTGTGTAAATTTGTTTGTGTTTTGTTTTTGTTTTGGGGGGCGGGGGAGTTTTTTTTTTTTTTTTTTTTGTTTTAGCTTTTCTTCTACAAAAAACAGGAGTGGTTATTTATTCCAAAAAAAATTAAGAAGAAGACATTTGTTACCAATACTCGGCGGGCTGGCTTTCGGTTTTTTTTTTTGTTGTTGTTTGTTTAGTTTGTCGTCATGGTTGTAGTCGATCAAACTGTTGTTGTTGTTTACTGGTAGTTGTGTAGAGCAGCAGGAAGATTTGCTGTAGAAACGCAAAATTTCTAACCAACCTAAGGAACCAAACAAAAGCCAACTAAAAGCATTTCTGTCTCCCTCTCTCCTCCACTCTCTCTCTCTCTCTCTCTCTGACACTTGACAAGATAGATATGCTTAAGCATATATATATTTTTTTCTTTTATTGGAATCTCCTTTTTAATCTTGTCTTGGGCGTGTGTGTGTTGTGTGCAAGAGCAAACCGTTATTGTATAGGTTTTTGTTTTGTCACCAAAGAAAAAAATGTTCGTTATGTCTCACATAAAACAGCATGTGATTCAAAGTCTCGTCTTGTGCTCTGGCTTGTATAGATTTAGGCTCCCACAAAACCATAGACTTCCAGTACGCGTATTTCAAAATCTCCTGATGGACACAAGGGTGGATTGTTAAATGTTTTGCAGCTATCGGTTTTGCCAAAGCGTATATTTTCGTCCATCCAAATAGCTTGGCCCTCACTGTAAAAGGAAAGGAAAAAAAGAAAATATTTAAGAAAACAATCGAAAAAATTCCTAAAATTGCACAAAAAAGTAAGAGAATCCAAATTTGGAAAAAAATTTAATCACAAATTGAAGTTTTAAAAATTTATATTTTTTTATCTTTTAAAGAAGAAAATCCTAATTTTAAATAAATTAAATCATAAATTGAAAATTTTGAAATTCATATAGTTTTCATCCTTTATTTTAGGTAGCATATTTTTATTTCGAGAATTTTAGGTTAAGGTATCCAAGCATTTCTAGCCTTGAGCAATCGAAAGCAAAGAGCTCAAGGTTGTATGATTGGCTGAATAGCCTGTTTGAACAGTGGAAATAGCATGGATCTCGCCTGATGGTATTGAGTCACGCGTGCTGAAGAAGCAGAACGTCCGACTCTAAGCAGAAAAGTGGAGAACAGCATGGATCCCGCCTTAAGGTATTGAGTGGCGCCTGCTGAAGAAGCTGAACGTCGGACTCTGCACTGGTCAATCCCATGACAACCGGTTGTACGTACCGGATTGACCCGACGGAGTCCTTCATGGGCAAGGGCTGCCGCCTCAGTGTATAACAAACTGCTACAACAACAACAACAAAACCTTGTTTAGAAAGTGACTACCTGACGGATGGAAAGTACGGATAGAAAGTGCAGACTAAGGAAAGGATTTTGAGTCGGGCATGTCCAGCTCTCTAAGTCAAAAAAAGGTTCCAGCAAGGATATAAGAACCCATGCAAACTTCTTTTGTATCTGGGCTGAGCTATGCGAAGTATACCACCATCACTACATTATCGGGGGACAAGGTAAGGACATGTATTGTAGGAGAGAAGAATTTTACTCGAATCCTTCAATCTAATTACAGCAGTGATAACTTTACGACGGTGAAATTGGAATGAAGGAATTCCACCGGCTTACTTATCTCATTGGTATAGCTGCCCTACAAGTACACGGACCTGCCGAATGAGATGGTACGCAGGCTAGTGCGTAAGAATAACCAAAGGACCCGTAAGGGGAAAAAGCGGATATCAACAAAAGAGACGAGTCGATCTAAGATATTGTCGTAAATTCTGGCCTGAGAATTTGAAATGTGGGTAATGCATCTACTCTTCAAATTAGAAACAGGTCAGAGGAGATAGATACGAGTATAACTATAACAGATTGGGAGGCCAAAGGAGATCTCCTTCTCGGATTATGAATATATCTATTGTTGTTGTTGTAGCCACATTTTCATGTGGAGGTGGCGATCTTCGCTAAGCCTCTGTAGCTCGTTCCGGTTCAAAGGACCGATCGCCACTGCAACAGTATGACCATTGGTTGTTTAAAGGCGCCAATAACTCGCCTTATATGCGTAGAGCCGGTGTCGCCCGGCCTGCGACTGCCATTGCAGTTACTCCGCATGGAGCATTGCAATATCCCCAACCTGTGGTCACACATGGTAGCTCTCAGCTAAGCTTTTCGTGACAGCAATGAACATCGCACAGATCGGACCTCAAGATAAATACCTCGTGCCGGGATCACGAATATATCTGCTTCAATTTGGTATTGTCCCCGGACAATGATCTACCATACAGAAAACCCAGAAGAAATGACGAGAACCGCTACGTTGAGGACGCCGCTACAAACATAAGTAGAACACTTTATGGTGTAAGGAAGCTTAAACCAGTGGCGAACGCGTAGGAAGGTGTCATTGTGTGTAGATTCGAGGAGAATTGCCCTCTCATCTAACTAGGTTGTTGTTGTAACCACATTTTCATGTGGAGGTGGTCGTCAAGCTCCTATAGGTGAACAAGCTCGTTCCGGTCCAAAGGACCGATCGCGTCGGGAACTGGTTGGCCATTGGTTATTCAAAGGCGCCAATAACTCACCATGTCATATCGAGCATCATAGGCACTCGGTATTTGTGCAAGAGCCGGTGCTACACGACCTCTCACGGATACTGCCGTTGCAGCAGCTCCGTATGGAGCATTCCACTATCCGCAACATGTGGACGCGCCGAAATATCCATTTCAGACCCTATAAAGTAAAGTATTCTTGATCACCGTAAAAATCTAAGACGATCTAGCTATGTCCGTCCATCGCTACAGCCTTTAAAAATAGAGATTGAATTGAGCTGAAAATTTGCAGAGATTCCTTTTTTGTCCATAAGCAGGTTAAGTTTGAAGATGGGCTATATCCGACCATATCTTGATATAGCACCCATATAGACCGATCCGTCGATTAAGGGTCTTGGGCCCATAAATGCCACATTTATTAGCCGATTTTGCTGAAATTTGGGACAGTGAGTTGTGTTAGGACATCCTCCTTCAATTTGGCCCAAATCGGTTCAGATTTGAATATAGCTGTCATATAGGCCGATCTTTCGATTTAAGGTTTTGGGTCCATAAAAAGCGCATTTATTGTCCGATGTCGCCAAAATTTGGGACAGTGAGTTATGTTAGGACCTTCGACATCCTTCTTCAATTTGGCCCAAATCGGTTCAGATTTGGATATAGCTGCCATAAAGACCGATCTCTCGATTTAAGGTCTTGGGTCCATAAAAGGAGCATTTATTGTCCGATGTCGCCAAAATTTGGGACAGTGACCTAAGTTAGGCCCTCAATATATTTCTGCAATATGGCACGGATCGGTCTAGATTTGGATATAGCTGTCATATAGACCGATCCCTCGATTTAAGGTTTTGGGCCTATAAAAGGCGCATTTATTGTCCGATGTCGCCGAAATTTGGGACAGTGAATTGTCTTAGTTCGTTTGACATTCTTCTTCAATTTAGCTCAGATCGATTCAGATTTGGATATAGCTGCCATATAGACCGATCTCTCGATTTAAGGTCTTGGGCCTTTAAAAGGGGCATTTATTTCCAATTTTGTCAAAATTTGGGATAGTGAGTTGCGTTAGGCTCTTCGACATCCTTCTTAAATTTGGTTTAGATCGGTCCAGATTTGGATATAGCTGCCATATAGACCGATCTCTTGATCTAAGGTTTTGGGCCCATAAAAGGCGCATTTATTGTCCGATTTTGCCGAAATTTTGGACAGTGAGTTGTGTAAGGCCATTTAATAGTCTTCTTCAAGTTGGCTCAGATCGGTCCAGATTTGGATATAGCTGCCATATAGACCGATCTCTCGATTTAAGGCCTTGGGCCCATAAAAGGCGCATTTATTGTCCGATTTCGACGAAATTTGGGACAGTGAGTTGTGTTAGGCCTCTCGATATGGTTTTGTATTATGGTACAGATCGATTCAGATTTGGATATAGCTGCCATATAGACCGATCTCTCGATTTAAGGTCTTGGGCCTTTAAAAGGGGCATTTATTTCCAATTTTGTCAAAATTTGGGATAGTGAGTTGCGTTAGGCTCTTCGACATCCTTCTTAAATTTGGTTTAGATCGGTCCAGATTTGGATATAGCTGCCATATAGACCGATCTCTCGATTTAAGGTCTTGGGCCTATAAAAGGGGCATTTATTTTCCAATTTTGTCAAAATTTGGGATAGTGAGTTGCGTTAGGCTCTTCGACATCCTTCTTTAATTTGGTTTAGATCGGTCCAGATTTGGATATAGCTGCTATATAGACCGATCTCTCGATTTAAGGCCTTGGGCCCATAAAAGGCGCATTTATTGTCCGATTTCGACGAAATTTGGGACAGTGAGTTGTGTTAGGCCTCTCGATATGTTTTTGTATTATGGTACAGATCGGTCCAGATTTAGATATAGCTGCCACATAAACCGATCTCTCGATTTAAGGTCTTGGGTCTATAAAAGGGGTATTTATTTTCCAATTTTGCCAAAATTTGGGACAGTGAGTTGAGGTAAGACCCTCCATATCTTTCTGCAATATGGCACAGATCGGTCAAGATTTGGATATAGCTGCCATATAGACCAATCTCTCGATTTAAAGTCTTTGGTTTCATAAAAAGCTCATTTATAATCCGATTTGTCTGAAATTTGACACAGTGACTTATTTCAGGCTTTTCGACATCCGTGTATAGTATATGGTTCAGATCCGTCTATATTTGGATATAGATACCAAAAAGACCAATATTTTGTTCTAAAAATTGAAAAATGTCGAACTTGGTCCAAATCGGACCATATTTCGATAAAGCTGCTATGGGGGCATAAATTTTGCATTTTTCACTGGGTTATGACGAAAGGTTTTTTTTTTTTTTTTTTTTTTTAATTCATTTTTATTAATGCTTTCTATCTTAGTATAGATATTTACATTATTATCGACATTATTTTGTATATTATAATTACTAATGGTGCCAACCCAGTGGTTGGCCCACGTATAAAATTTATTTATGCATCATTAAAGTGGAGTTAAAAATTTACAGTAGGTCTTGCGGTGCTTTTCTTTTGAGCCGCTTAAATGTTTCAGTGTTCCTCATCAGGTTTGTTGCTAGTGGGTTTGGATGTTGTTGAATTCTCAATTTATAATTTTGGAGTTGTGACAATACTTCTTCCTGGACAGTTTTTATATTTAATTCCTCGTGTAGTCGCTTATTAGTTATGTAGTATGGTGCACCTGCAATTTTGCGTAATGTTTTTGATTGTAGTTGCTGTAGTAGTTTGATTGTTGTATGTGAAGCGGTTCCCCATAGCTGGATACCGTATGTCCAGATTGGTTTTATAATGCATTTGTATATAAGTATCTTATTTTCTAAGGATAACTTGGAATTTGGTCCAATCAGAAAATTCATTTTTTGTAGTTGTATATCACAAGCTTTTCTTTTTATTTTTATGTGCGTTTTCCAAGTTAGTTTCTTGTCCAAGTATAGTCCCAGATATTTCGCCTCATTCGCCTGCGGGAGTTGGACTTCATTCATTTGAACTGGAGGGCAGTTTCCGTGGTTAAGTGTGAATGTTACGTGTATAGACTTAGTTTCATTTGGTTTTATACGCCAGTGTTTCAGCCACTCGCACAAAGTATTTAGGTAGGTTTGAAGCATATTGCTTGCTATTTGTGGATTTTTATTAACAGCTAGCACAGCGGTGTCATCAGCGAATGTACCCACCACTGCGTTCTCTGTCTGTGGTAGATCAGATGTGAACAAGATATATAAGATTGGGCCCATCACACTCCCCTGTGGTACCCCAGCTCTGACAGATTTTAAATCACTCATTTCATCGGCCTCTTGGACGAAGAACATTCTTTTTTGAATATATGATTTAATTAATAGATAGTAATTTATTGGAAGAAGTTTCCTTGCCTTGTAGAGAAGACCCTCATGCCATACCTTGTCAAAGGCTTGCGAGATGTCTAAAAATGCGGAAGTACAGTACTGCTTTGATTCAAATGCAGAATTTATGGTTTCCACTAATCTGTGGATTTGTTCAGTAGTCCCGTGATTCTTTCTAAATCCGAATTGATGATTTGGTATCAAGTTATTTTCCTCAATTATTGGCATTAATCTCTTAAGAAATAGAGATTCGAATACCTTTGAAATTATTGGCAGTAGGCTTATTGGTCGATATGATTTGACTTGATCGGATGGTTTTCCAGGTTTCTGGATCATTGTGACTTGGGCAACTTTCCATTGGGGCGAAATGACGAAAGGTGGTTTACATATATACCCGAGTTGGTGGGTATCCAAAGTTCGACCCGCCCGAACTTAACACCTTTTCACTTGCGTTTTTAATTTTTTTTCGCTATCTTTTTTTTTTTTTTTTTTTTTGGGGATCTGATGTTGCTTTTCTTGTAAATCTTAACATAGATATTCAAATAGATTCAACTTACCCTCCTCCAATGGTAATCATTTTCGAATCGGCAGCCATAAAAAGCTCTGAAGCATGGCCCAAGTCTTTGTCATTTTCAATGCCCACCCAAGGGTATTTAGCCCGTTCCGGATACAAGGAGAACAGGAAAGTTTCGCCGGTGCCAAAGTAGGCCTGCCGTTGACCTTTGTCATCTTTAACATTGCGTTCGAACCAGCGTGATGAACAGTAAGCCCCAAATACCTGAAACAAAAACAAATTTTAAGTAGAATTTTAAACACCTGTGAAGACAAGGTTAGTTATAATTTACCTCATTATTGCACGTCTTAATCATCATCAATGTGGGCTCATGTTGTTCAACTCGCACATAAAATGTTGTCAAGGAGCAGCCATGTTCCTCGGTGGTATACAATAAGACGGGCTGATACATTGTTATCCGCACGGGAAGCCATGACCATAGGGTAAACAGCTAAACCACAAAACGTACAGAAAATTTTAATTAATAATAAACTCAGTTTTTATATAAATAACAAAAAAGGGAAAAAATTTAACTAATTAAGTAGAAAAATAACAAAAGATTAATATAACAAAACATTTGTAACTTAAAAAATATTCAACATGCTTTTTTTAATAAAGAAACTAAGGCATTCTCATATTATAGGGTAAATAAAATTAAAACAAAATTCAATAAACTAACAATCAACTCAAATATACTTTCAATTATAAAAAACATAGGGGGAGAGTAAATAAAACTATGAGACTGACAAGGATTGTAGATTGCAACGTGGTTTAAATCAACAAACTTTTTTTTTGTAAACTCAGTTAAATTTTTCATTATTTCAATATTGATATTCAATGTTATTAATGTTATATTAAAAAATTTATACATTGATTTTTCATTTATTTTCATTTATATTTTATTTCAATTATTTTTTTTTTCTAACATCCTTATCAGTTTCAGTTTCGTATTTTCTTTTTTTCATTTTGAATTATTCTGTATAGTGTTTATTGTTGTGTTTGTTGAGGACATTTGGGTGTATTGGTGTGATATTTTATGTGTCTTTCTTATGGCTCTGCACTGTTATTGATTAATTTGGTATCGCAGGATTTCAAGTATGCTTGGTTTGATGGTGGTGGTAGAACACGCTCAATTTTTAACTTTGAAGAATAACACGATTTTTTTGTTATTCATTGGTTATTCATATTCGAATATGATCATTTCAGTTGCTTACATTAAATCTTTCTTGTATAAATTGGATTAAATTCTTAACATCCATTGTATCAAAATTCTAAAGGAAAGAAAATAAAATCAACAAAAAAATTTTCCATGAATTTTCACTTTTATTCAGTTTCTGCTTCAACAAGGTTTTTAGGGATTTGTTTTTTTTTTTTATTTGTGAGATTTGGTGAAATAACGACATTTAGTTTTTGAGTAGATTTTAGTTAGCAAGTTTTGTTGGTTTTAGAACAAGTTGTAATAGACAATTCTAGGACGAAATACTAACACATGTGAAAACAAAGCGAACGAGAGAGGAGGAGGGGAATAGATAAGATACCATCCTAATTATTTGTTAAAAAAAAAACTTTATAACCGATTTCAAAGTAGACAATCTAATCATTTATTAATATAAGTAGAATAATGTCGATGTTGAGTATGTTCAATAGAGTAGTATAGTGTCAAGTATTTTAGAGCAGAGTAGAGTAAAAACCCGTAATGTAGATAAGTATAGGGCTTAATACTAAAAAAAATGCTAAGTAGAGTAGATGAGTAGATTCGATAATAACAGTAACGATTTAAAAGTCTGTTTTAGACAAATCGATTTTTTTATGTGAAGTTAAATTAGATAAATGTAGATCAGAGGAGTAATGTTGTATTTTAGTATTGATACAGTTCCAGAAGTATAACTTGCAAAGTCCCATAGATCATAACAGAATTCACGAAATGAAAAAATGACATCAAGTGCTCATATCGCCACCAAACAGCATCCACAGTGAATTAATCTTGTTTTGGAAAGCAAACAATGCCGCCTCGTATTGATGATATGTATTATAAACGCTATATATCATGCCGTCTGTCATTATGCAAGGAATTGTAATACCGACAGTTATTAATGCTGTACCGTCTTTTTCCTGTTAGTGTAATGTAAAGGGTGATTTTTTTGAGGTTAGGATTTTCATGCATTAGTATTTGACAGATCACGTGGGATTTCAGACATGGTGTCAAAGAGAAAGATGCTCAGTATGCTTTGACATTTCATCATGAATAGACTTACTAACGAGCAACGCTTGCAAATCATTGAATTTTATTACCAAAATCAGTGTTCGGTTCGAAATGTGTTCATTCACCGTAACGTTGCGTCCAACAGCATCTTTGAAAAAATACGGTCCAATGATTCCACCAGCGTACAAACCACACCAAACAGTGCATTTTTCGGGATGCATGGGCATTTCTTGAACGGCTTCTGGTTGCTCTTCACTCCAAATGCGGCAATTTTGCTTATTTACGTAGCCATTCAACCAGAAATGAGCCTAATCGCTGAGCAAAATTTGTCAAAATTTGAACACATTTCGAACCGAACACTGATTTTGGTAATAAAATTCAATGATTTGCAAGCGTTGCTCGTTAGTAAGTCTATTCATGATGAAATGTCAAAGCATACTGAGCATCTTTCTCTTTGACACCATGTCTGAAATCCCACGTGATCTGTCAAATACTAATGCATGAAAATCCTAACCTCAAAAAAATCACCCTTTATGATATAATCAATACAAAGGAAAAACGCTTGCAAACTATTGAATTTTATTATCCAAATTCGTGCTCTGTTGAGAAAGTTTATCGCCCGCTTCTTCCATTTTATGACCGGAGCACATTTTTGGCTCAATGGGTTAGAAGCACTGCAAGAGCTACCAATGCATACAGAAAAAGGCACAGTTTGGTGCGGTTTATGGGCTGGTGGCATCATTGGACCGTACTTCTGCAAAGATGATGCGAATCGTAACGTATTCAATTTTTTTTGCCTAAAACGCAAGAGCTTGAATTGCATGTCATGTGGTTTCAACTATACGGTGCCACATGATACACAGCACGCGTAATAATGAACTTAATGACAGGCGAATTCGGTGAGCATTTTATTTCACGTTCGGAACTGTTTAATTGGCTGCCTAGATCGTGCGATTTAACGTCTTTAGACTATTTTTTGTGGAGCTATGTTAAAGGTCATGTCTATACAGACAAGCCTGTATTGGAAGACAACATTGAAGCATTTATTTGTGAGACACTGGCCGAAATGTTGAAAAGAGTATGCCAAAATTGGACTAAGGACCATTGAGGCGCAGTCACGGTCAACATTTGCATGAAATAATCTTCAAACTTCAAATCGATTCAAACAAAGATTTCATGCATTTTTCTATATTTAATGTTTTTTTTTTGAAAAACGTTCATATATCTCTTAAAAAATCACCCTTTAGTATAGTACTGAAGAGTTGTAAAGGGTGATTTTTTTGAGGTTAGGATTTTCATGCATTAGTATTTGACAGATCACGTGGGATTTCAGACATGGTGTCAAAGAGAAAGATGCTCAGTATGCTTTGACATTTCATCATGAATAGACTTACTAACGAGCTACGCTTGCAAATCATTGAATTTTATTACCAAAATCAGTGTTCGGTTCGAAATGTGTTCAAATTTTGACAAATTTTGTTCAGCGATGAGGCTCATTTCTGGTTGAATGGCTACGTAAATAAGCAAAATTGCCGCATTTGGAGTGAAGAGCAACCAGAAGCCGTTCAAGAACTGCCCATGCATCCCGAAAAATGCACTGTTTGGTGTGGTTTGTACGCTGGTGGAATCATTGGACCGTATTTTTTCAAAGATGCTGTTGGACGCAACGTTACGGTGAATGAACACATTTCGAACCGAACACTGATTTTGGTAATAAAATTCAATGATTTGCAAGCGTTGCTCGTTAGTAAGTCTATTCATGATGAAATGTTAAAGCATACTGAGCATCTTTCTCTTTGACACCATGTCTGAAATCCCACGTGATCTGTCAAATACTAATGCATGAAAATCCTAACCTCAAAAAAATCACCCTTTACTTTGGAATAGTAGAAAATAGTAAAGTGTACAAGGAGTAGCTAATAGCATTAAATAGTAGTTAAGGGTGGTTTTGAAAGTACTTCAGCGTAGTGGAAGGTACCAAAGAGAGTAACAAATAGCAATGAAGAGAAGTACATAATATTAATGAGAAGAATTGAGTAGTACAGAGTACTAAGGAGTAATATGTAGTTGTACAGTTTACTTAGGAGAAGAATTTTGTTGCAATGAGTTATTAAGAAACAGTATCAAACCTGTTGGAATTTATAATAGACCAATTTTTTATTAAGGAAGGATTGATTGATTGGAGTTTAACATGTCAGCGTATGACGCTGAACACCTAAGTTCGAATACTGGAGGGAGCATCAAAAAAAATTTTCTGCGGTGGTTTTCCCTTCCTAATGCTGGCGGCATTTGTAAGGTAATATGTCATACATAGAAGCCATGTAAAAACTTCTCCCCAAAAGAGGTGTCATACTGCGGCATAGCATTTGGACTCGACTATAATAAGAGGTCTCTAATAATTGAGCTTAAATCTGGATCGGACAGCACTCATTGATATGTGAGAAGTTTGCCCCTGTTCTTTAATGGTATGCTCGTGGGCAAATTTGTGAGAAATGATTAATCCACTTTTTCAAAGGATAAAAAAGTAATCGATTCAGAACGCTAATTAAAGAACCCAAGAAGAAGAAAAAAGAAGTGGAGGATTTTGGAGCCAAGCGAAATACAATAGGAATAAATTAATCTTTGGATTAGGGGAATTAATAAGTAGTTTATTTTATAATATTATAATTAGTCATTATAATAATATATTGTAATAAATTGAATATAAAGTGTAATCAGTACTCCATTGTAATTTGCTTAAATTGCCCACTACACAGTGGCTTCAAGTTACGCTATCCCAATAACAAAAAATGAGGAACAATTTAATATAAAGTGATGTAAAAAGAGAATAGTTCTTTTAAGCAGAATAGTAAGTAAAGGGAATTATAGTTTAGCAAATGACAATAGGATATTAAGTGGAATGTATCAGTATAGTTTTAAAGTAAAGTTTACCTTCAGTAAGGTAGCACATACTCCAAAAGGGAGAAGCATAATTAATTAATGATCAAATGATATTCTTGTAAAGTAGATTTTGTTTTGACAAAGAAGTATTAACTTTACTTTAATTTAAGCAAAAGTTTAATAACGCCCTACATTTCATATAACAAATAATTACAGAAGTAGTTCCAAATGTTTAGTCACTGAAGTTTATAAACGCAACATTTATCTATACAAGTTAAATATTCATTAGTCATTAAAATAATTTGATCATGTTAAAATGTATCACAATTCTGATGTTTGGTATAAACAGTAGAAATTTATTTTATTTTGAAGTGGTTTTGGTTTTTTGTATAAGTTCTGTTCAATAAATATGGGTTTTCGAATACAGCTTCATCATTTGCTGATGAGTTTCTTGTAGGTAAGACCAGTCCTAAATATCTGTCCGCCTGACCGTCCTATAGTTGTATAACTCTTTAAATGTAGTATATTAAGCTAGATCATACACAGCTCATAGAAATAATCTCTTCGTTCAAGTTATATAACTTAAAGTCATAAAAAGCTCGATCAAGGCCACTTTGGGTATTTGAAGTAAAGAATGGGAGGTTTTACCTTCAATGTAAGTTATACAAAATTTAAATATAATGTATTGTACTAACAAAAATTATTTACGAACTATTTTTACATATTCGCCTGATATAAAACTTTCTGTAATGTAATTTTGAACTATACTAAGTCCACAGCTTGGAGCGTTTGAGAGAAAACTTCTGCATAAAATTAATGTATGTTCTGGCTATAGATATAGCTAAGCGTATTAAATTACAATTACTAATTTGGCGCGAATACGGGACGATGCTTCACCTAAATGGTATGCGCAGAGGAAATCATTTTGCAGAAGAGGTTAGAGAAGCGAATCCACCAGATCTTAGTTGAACCAAAATTATACTGCTTCTTTGTCGTGGCGAATGGATTTCCAGAACGACATTTACTCGGTAGTTATACCATATCGAGAAGGGTAACCCCATGCTCATGTATGTTGTTGAAATCTTCCTAATACACGTTTACTATCGACGCTCATTTTTGTTTCGTTGAACCCTTAAAAGTTTAACCTGACGTTTCCGGACGAGGCGACGAACCAAATATCGCACATCTACCTTGTCTCTTTTTCATCCCTTTCTGAATCTATTTTCAGTTAGATCGCTGCCAGGATCCTAAAAATACCAGGCCAAATATTTAGCTTCACCCACTTTGTTCATGATAGGGACAGTATAAAAGTCCACATTCCAAACACTTTTGCGACGACAACTGGACCAAGTATAATCTATATCGGTTTATAAACTGATATGGTCCCCATGTAAACCGATACCCGGATTTGCTTTCTTGAGCCACTAAAGGCCTCAATTTTCATCTGATTTAGCTGAAATTTGGTACGTAAGGTGCACATGTGTCCATCATTTCACAGAACGAATCATACCCCAATCAGGTCATAAATTGATATAGAACCCTTAAAAACCGATACCAGAATATGACTACTTGGCACCATAGAAGAAACAATCAATACCCGTTTTGATAGTTCAAATACCAACAGAAGTATTTAAGGATACTTTTTGAGCAGAATCCATAATGTTGGACACCCAAAATTCTGGCCGGCCAAATTTACCACGCTTTTCTTTATTTTTTTTATATACCTAAAGATTTCTGATGATTATTATGATTTGTATACCCTCCACCATAGGATAGGCATATACTTGTGTCGTAATTCTGTTCGTAACTCCTCGAAATATTCGTCTAAGACCCCATAGAGTATATATATTCTTCATCGTCATGACATTTTAAGTCGATCTAGCCATGTATGTCAGTCTGTCTGTCGAAAGCACGCTAACTTTCGAAGGAGTAAAGCTAGGCGCTTTAAATTTTACAAAAATACCTTTTATTGGGATAGTATATGGGAGAAATCGGTCCATGTTTTGGTATAGTTGCCATGTAAACCGATCATGGATTTTGACTTCTTGAGCCTCTAGAGGGCGCAATTCTTATCTGATTTGGCTGTAATTTTGCACATGGTGTTTTGGTGTAACTTACAACAACTGCGCTAAGTATGGTTCAAATTGGTCCATGTTTTGATATAGCCGCCATATAAACCGATCTTGGGTCTTGACTTCTTGAGCCTCTAGAGGGTGCAATTCTTATCTGATTTGGCTGTAATTTTGCACCTGGTGTTTTGGTGTCACTTCTAACAACTGTGCTAGGTATGGTTCAAATCGGGTTATAACCTGGTAGAGCTGCTATATTAACTGATCTGGGATCTCGACTTCTTTAGCCTCTAGAGGGCGCAATTCTCATCCGATTTGACTGAAATTTTACATGAGGTGTTTTGTTGTGACTTTCATCAACTGTGCTTAGTATGGCGTAAATCGGTACATAACTTGATACAGCTGCCATATAAAGCCATCTGGGATCTTGGCTTCTTTAGCCTCAAGAGGGCGCAATTGTCAGCAGATTACGCAGAAATTTTGTACAACGACTTCTCCCATGACCTTAAACATACGTGTCCAATGTGGTCTAAATCGATATATAGTTTGATACAGCTCCCATATAAACCGATCTCCCGGTTTGACTTCTTAAGCCCCTACAAGGCGCAATTCTTATCCGAATGAACTGAAATATTACACAATGACTTTCACAATGTTCAGCATTCATTTACCGTCCGAATCGGACTATAACTTGATATAACTCCAATAGCAAAACAGTTCTTATTCAATATTATTTGTTTGCCTACAAAGAGATGCCGCGCATAGAACTCGATAAATGCGATCCATGGTGGTGGGTACACAAGATTCGGCCGGCCGAACTTAGCACGCTCTTACTTGTTTGATTATATTTTAAAAATCTAAGAATTTTGCTTAGAAGCTCATCAATATACCAACCACTTTATAATGCTTCTTTTGTCTATTTGACAAAAGCAAATCTTGGGTTTCTAAATAACTGATGAAAAGTGTAGTTTATCTTAAAAAATGAAAAAACTAAATTCAACATCGTTCTACTTCGTAGGATGTATTTCACTGTAATCCAAAAAGGATAATGCATGTGTTGCCTACTGGTGGTAGGGTGTTTGAAAGTTGTGTATTTGAAAATAAATGGATATCAATTGAAAACTGAAAAGAACGTCGTAAAAAAAACAATAAGTCTACAACAAAAATGTCAAGACATCCACAGAGTTACAACTAAGACATCTAAGATTTGTATACAAAAAAAGAGAGATACAATCTTCTGTTTTTGTTACACCAAAATAATCACACTTACATCCTCGTTCGCACAGACTTGAGATTTTAATTGGTGAATGGGATAGACACCCATGGCAATGGCTCGATGGCCAGGTGATTTTTCTCCCTAGATAAGGTCAAAATTGGAGGAGAGAAATTAACAGGATGGATATGGCCACCCACAAAGGAAAAACAACCAAAAAAAAGTTTTTGGGGGAAAATAAGGTCCAAAAAGGAATTAAGGACAAAAAAAATATGTTTATCAAAAGTTTTTAAGAAAAAGTAAAGATGGCAGAAAAGCAAAACCGCACGCCAAAGCGCAGGCCATGTTTATTTATTAGTTTTTGGTTTTTTGGTAGGCAGCATATATTTTAAGATTTTTGAGAAAAAAAGAGAAAATTAAGTATTTTAATTTTAGTTTAGATTATTTGGAAAAAAAACACCATTAAAAGTCTAAGAGATATTGGAGCAAAAAAACACACATTTGATTTTTTTCAAATTTTTCATATAAAAGAAACAATCTCGAATTGTGAGAAAATAATTTTTTTTTAAACACAAGAAAAAAAAAAATGACAACCAAATGACAAACAAGGATTCAATCTTGGGAGTAACAAATGATTTTGAGGTAGCAGCTTGATTTTTGCAACGATGGTTAGTTTAAAAACAAAACATAGGGCGAAAAGAGCGTTTTTTATAATTTGGCAGCAACAGCAATTGGAACACAAATTTAACAAAATCATTAATAATAAACACTTAAATAAAAAACTAGATTTTTTTTTTTTTAAATAAAAACAAAGCTATTTTCATACCAAGTTCCGACAAGTCTCGGTGTGATGTACCTTCTAAGGAAAGGTGGTGGTGGTGGTGGTTTGATTTTGGATTTTTTTTTTTTGGAGTTTGATTTGTTATAATTTTTTTGATTTTTGGCAAGGCATTGCATATTTAATGGCGCACAATAAAAGAAGAAATAGGGAGATAATGTTGTGAAATAGAGTCATAATGCCCATGTGTTATTGTTACCACATTTCAACACGCACACACAGACACACGCACGCACACATAATGATAATAATCAAAAGAAAGAGAGAAAAAAAGAGAGGTATAAGTTTTTAAATCAAAAAAAAAAAAACAACAACAAAACTTAAAAATATCAATTTTTCTTGGGAATTGCTTTAACTTTTCTTCTACTCAGGTTGATGGTGTGTGTGTGTGGTTAGTTACTTAAAATTAAAACGAAAAACTTTTAATACAACTACCATTAAAAAAATTCAAATTAAATGGCTACACCAAGCTAAAGCTACTTAAAGGGTAAGCTTCTTAAATGTACTGTGGTCATATATGTATGTACATGTGGTGAAGGCGGGGGATATACTGGTGTGAGTGTGTAAGCACACAACTGGTGGGGAAATTTTGTTAAAAATCATAAGAAAAATACTTTTGATCGAGATTGTTTTTTGATAGATTTGAGAGAAATAGAATATTAGTTTTCTTTTGTTATGCGATAAGTTTAATAAATTTCTATATTAATGAAACAAAACACCACCAATTCAAAAATGGCATATTAAGGAATTCACAAAAAAACATGAAAACCATTTGTAATCATATTTTATACTAGCTAGACAGGTCCCACTCCGCTGCGCCTTCTTTCACTCTCTTATTTTATCTTTGGGGGTGCTGGTAAGGCCTTTCAGATATTTCGCCCCAATTTGGATATCATATTGACGCTCTACTCCCAAATTTCTTTCATTTGAGCCTTATATTGGTAAATAGCCTATGGTCGGTAAATATGTCCGGTATGGGGATGTTTTTGAGCGTGAGGTAGAGCCCCAAGTATCAGATTCGTGCTCTACTTTCAAATACCTTTCATCTGAGTCTAATATTGTCATTATTGGTTTAAATTTGCATTTGGCGGGCTTTGGAGGTGGGGGACCGCCCTAGACATCCCACCTTAAATAAGTATACCTGTTTTTGAGAGTATTATAAACAAACTAAATTTCGCTTAAATCGCCCCACCCATCTCCAAGATGTGGCGTTCTGAAAATAGGGTAAGGGGAGGGTCCGTCCATTAAAGTTTGGATATTAGATCTACTTCATTGTCTAAAGTTTTGGTGGTGGATTGGAGTAGTCAAAACCTTTGCCCCGAAAGTGGATAACAGGTTCATACTCTACTCCCAAAAATCACATTTGAGCTACATATCACATTAGAGCTAAAACACTTCCGTCCTAAACAAATATCAGATTTGAGCCCCTTTTTGCCATTTTCCACAAATATGTCCAGTTTGTGGGGTATGTAGGATGAGGCGGCCACCTACGCACTCAGCCCGAAAAAATATCAGCATCGTGCTCTACTGCAATTGGTTTAGGGGGAGATTTTGGGGTGAGACTACCCCCAGACACTTGGCCTCAAAATTGGATATCAAATTCGCCTTATTCTCAAATACGTATTATTTGAGCTCTCAAACAAAATCGTGCTCTTGCACAATGCTGATATTATTTCAGGGTCCGTCCCCTAAACTCCCTTCAAACCGTCATGTTTGTCTAGTGGGACATAAGCCTAGTAGACAATCATGACGGTTTGATGGGAGTTTAGAGGACGATCCCTGAAATAATATCAGCATAGTGATATTATTAATTGAATATGATTGTTTTTGAAATCAAAGTCGTGATTAAAATTTTATGCGTTTTCAATTAAAAGATGAATTGAATCCATTCATTTTTTAATTGAAAATGAAAATTAATTTTTTCAATCACAATTGTGATTGAAAATGTTGTAATTTTGAATTAAAAAATTAATTGATGCAATCATTTTTTAATCGAATCTTAAAAATTTTTCAAATATGGTAATTAAGTGAATTCAGGCTATTTTGTCCCCTACAGTATAAGCGGAAGGAGATTTCAAACACCCTTACGCGCCACATTTGGACAAATATATGGTAATACGTTGGCAGCCAGTTCTACGTGCCGGATTAATCCGATGGAGCCTTTCATCGGCCAAGAGCTGCCGCCTCAGGGCACAACACACTGCTATGACAACAACAACAAATCTTCAGGGTATCTCTACCCAACACCGAATTTTTTGGAGAATTTCGCGGGGAAGTTTTTTTTATACGGGTGTGCATGGACCTTTGCCCAAACAACGCAGCTCAAGTTCATTCCAGGAGGCAAATATCTGTGTACCAAATATTGAGGCTAATTGGAATTTTCAAAAAATGTCCACCATTTTTTAATTGGATCAATTAAAAATTAGTTGAAAGTTTTAAATATTTTTTTAATTGGATCAATTAAAAAATTAATTGAAAATTTCAAAAAATTTTATCATTTTTTTTAATTGAATATGCATGTTTTTTCAATTGAAAAATTTGTAAAGTAATTTTTCAAAAAACGGTGATTGAAACAGTTCCAATTAAAAAATAATTGGATCAACTAATTTCGCTATTGAACCGATTCCATTTTTTTTTCTCTCTAGACGGTTGTGCCCATAACTGCTGCATTTATTAACCGATTTCGGCAAAATTGCGAACAATGAGTTCTTTTAACCCTCCTGATATCCAACCTAAATCCGGTCCAGATCGGACCATATCTGGATATAGCTGTCATATAGACCGATCTGCCGATTTAAGGTGTTAAGGCTATAAAACCCACATTTATTACTCCATTTCTCTGAAATTTATAAACCTCCTGTCATCCGACCAGAAAATCAGATAATATTTTACATAGCTACCCTATAGACGCATATGCTTATGTAGGGTCGTAAGCCTTCCGCTTTCGCTAAAATTAAGAACAGTGAGAAACTGGAAATCGAACCATATTTTGATATACCTGTTATATCGACCAATCTGCCGACAAAGGGTCTAAAGCTCAGGCATATATTATCCGATATCGCTGGGATTTGAAACTGTGAGTTGTATTAAAACACCCAGATAGGATTATATTTAGATATACCGATCTGCCGGTTTAGTTACAGAAGTTACAGCTCAATATCTTTGAACTGATGGACGGACGGAAAGGCTAGATGGTCTTAAACTTTTACTAGGACCCAGACTCTACTTTATAGGCTCGGAAATAAATATATGGATATGTTGCAAACGGAATAACAAAATCAATATTACCCCATGGTGATGGGTTTAAAAAGGGGAAATAGTACGCACCACAAAAAGTGTTGCATACTTTTTGGGATTCAAAGCAGCACAAATGCAGAATTTTCCTGCAGATGAGTACACTTTATAATGCCTAATGTAAAGTTAGATCTTATTTTCAAAAGATTGCATTCAACAGATGTATGAGAAAATGAACAACTACGTTTCAATATTTGGCTTTATTTAAGTGTCTCGACAATCTGTTTAATGATGAACACCATTTCATTTGTTAAAATGGCTGCTGCCACTGGCCTTTCAAAAGTGAACTAACCCTTGAACTAATTTTGAAAAAAGTTTTTGATTTTAGTATGGATTGTTGACAAAATTTCTTGTTTCAACTTATGAAACAACTTTGCAGGTCGACATATTGCTTATTCTTAAAGACTTCTTCAAATGGCCCAAAGACCGACCACTAGATGCTATTTTTGAATTGGTGGTGATTGATCCCTAAAACTTACAACTACCTTACGTTAAATAAAAAATGTTCTCATTGCTGTCATTCTATCCAAAATAAAAGATAAGATTCTTAAAAATAATTAGTTTTGATTACAAAACTTACCTCACGTATGGTCAGTGTATGTGACATCATTTGAATATTGACTTGGGATTGACTTGTTGGTAAATTATCGCTGGAACGCGATTTAACTAAAGTTTTATTACCCGTATTTAGAACGGAACGGCTTTTCAATAGCATTTCAGTCTTTAAAAATATTCTAGAAATATATGTGGAACTGCAAGGGACAAAAAGGAAAACAGTCGATTCAATATTTCTTTCTATGAATGAGTATTGATGTAACTTACCTTAGTCCCCTAATACTAAAAGCGGCATGTAATAATTTGGCCGGTGATACTGGGATTTTTTTGCAAAACTTAACCAAAGCATTGCCAATGTCATTTTTAATATTATCTGGACTCCATTCGTTGTTCGACTGACATTCCTTATGGAATAGATTGAGAATGACCAAAGCAATGCGATAGAGTACCTTAATGCCTTCGTGAAAGAAACAATCCATAATGCGTACTAAATGCTGGAAGGGCAGACCAGCTAATATCCACCAGCACCAATCCATGAAAACGCGTTCTAGCTTAACGCCAGGACAAATACGTTGAAAATATGCAACAGCATTTTTCTGCAACAAGGGAAAAAGAAAAGAAAAACCCATATTGAATGACAATAAAGAAAGAGAATACAAATTATATAAATGCTTAAGCCTTGAATACTCCAAAAAAAACGGACTATATCAAATGTTGACGGACTTATTCACAAAACTCAATAAAGCCTTGAAATAGTTATAGTTGACAGTTCTTGAAAGGAAATCTGTCAAAAAACCTATTTCAAATATACATTAAGTTTTGTGAATAAGATCGTAAGATTGTAGGGAATATGTGGATCATGTTGGAATATTGATCCAAACGACATTTTTGTTGAAATTTCAAAAAAAATATATAATAATTCATTCATTTATAACAGTATAACACTTTTTGCTCAAGTAACTTAACTGTTATACTCAACTGTTATACTAAAATCAACTTACTTTAAAAAAGGAAATACTTATTATTCTTATTGAAATTCTTTTTTTTTTTTGTTTTGTCAATTGCCTTAACTGTTATACTCAACTGTTATACTATGATAAACTTACTTTAAAAAGGCAATACCAACTTTTCTTATTAAAATTCTTGAACAAATAGAAAAACATGTCACTAACAGTTGTTTATCTTAACTTACCGTATGTTTTTTGGCAATTTGCATAACAGTTTTCCATGTAACTTCATGCAAGAGTTTGGTTTGATTAATGAAAACTTTTTCCTTACTGCCCACCAAGGCCGCCACACAATGATAAGCTTCCTCCTCTGCAAAACAAAGAATACGCAAATTAAACAAAACATCAAAGTTTATAAATAAAACAAAATTTATAGCCATCAATAGATACATTAAAATATGCATAGACATAAAAAATAACTCAAATTGACCTCAAATCGAAGAAATTCTTTATTTTACGGTTTTTTCTGTGTTTGGGGGCCAAAATTTATTACTAACACGGGTTCTATGGCTATTCCTTTTAGACAACCCCCTTATTTGCTCCTTCTCCTCCCTAGGTTGATAACTTTTCTAGCATTAAAAGGTGTTTTGTTGAAATAGAGAGAGGAAGAGAGGAAAAACATTAAATATTTTTAATGGCAAACAGTTTAAAAACATAAACGTTCGTTGGTGATGGCTGACAGAGGCAATGAATTGCTTGGCCTGAAGCCAATCAAATTAAACTCTGAAATAAAAACGCAACATTTTTTTCTTTTTTGTTTCAAGTCAGAAAAGAAAATCTTCTCTATAAACAAAAGGCATTTAAAAAAATGATAATTACATATACTTTGCAAACAAAAAAAATTAAAAAAATTTGTTTTCATTTTCACAAGAATCGAAATGGGAACGTTGCTTGCAGGTTTTTTTTTTTTTTTTTTGGTTTTTGTGGGGTTGGTTGTTATTGTTTACATCGCTTATAATTAAATTTTTTTTATTATTAACGATAAAGAGGCCAATTAAATTAATTCAATTTATTATGGTAAAGTAAAACAAGATGGCCAAACGAACTCAAAGGAATTTTTGGAATAGAGCAATATTCATAAAAAGTTTTGAATAGATAACTCATATAAATTAGTTTGAAATAAAACATGAACAGAATCCAATTTTTTTATATATTGTTCATAAATTTTTATTCATGAAAATATTAACGAAAACATAAACCACAACACCATAACAAACCATCGTCATAAAATTAAAATATATTTTAGAAAAAATGCAATAAAATTGTGTATATACAGCATCTGCTATACCATCATCATGTTTTTGAGTTAATTTCGAACTTTTTAACTATGAGCATAACAAGAAGAATGGAATTTTTTTCCTTCTATCTATCCAATCACACAACAAAAATGATCTAAAAAAATATATATTCACATGATTTTTTGGCTCGTGATTTTTTTTCACAAAAACAAAATCTTAGATGACACATTTATTCAATGTATATATACAGAAGAAGAGAAACTGAAATCGCCTGATTCCCTATATGTATAACACTAATATACAAAATAATTGGCTAATTTAAAGTGTGACATATCCTCAATAGAAAAATTTGGATACCTGGCAAGGTCAAATATTAAAGAGTGGCAGATACGTATAAAGGGGTTTTCCAACATGAGGTGTCATTTTCAATCACCATTTTGATATTGATTCTTTGACATTTGACAAGTAGAAACTACGCCATGAAGCATCTTGTGGAACCGCAAAACAGCAAAATTGTCACATCTGTTGCTCGAAAAAACCCAGCAGTTATTATTGAGAAGCCTGTCCACCCTCAACGTTTGACTAATTACTGCGGTTAATGGTCCAGCGGGGTTAATGGACCTTTCATTTTAGAAAATGAGGTTTAATCAATAGTTACGATGAATGGATTGCGCTATCGAGTGATAAATATTAATTTTTTAATGGTTGGATTTCAATGGCATTCATCTGGACAACATTAACATTCAACAATATGGCGCCACGTGCCATGCAAACAACGTAGCTATTGCTCTTCTAGGGGAAAAGTTTCCGGACCGTGTTATCTCTGGAAGAGGTGATAACAATTGGCCAAGGAACACCTTGCATCTTCTTTCTTTAGAGCCGCATGAAAGCTAAAGTAAGTTCCAACAGCCCATCGTCAATTCAAGACCCTAAAGATAGAATTCTAGAGCCTATCGATTACATAGGGCAGCCACTTTACGATTTGGTTATGGAAAACTTCATAAATAAGCATTTGGTCCTATAAGCGTGATAGTGGTGGCCATTTCGGTGATGTTGTTTAACATAATAAACGGCATACCTTCTTCTTCTTTATTTATTAGAAATAAACATCCAATCATATGTCTCAAAAAAAGGCACATTGCTTTGAAAACCACAATAACACCCATATTGGAAACCCCTTTAGAACATAATCCTAGCAAACATCTATAAAAGCGGTGGACTGTAATGAAGAAGAATACAGTTCATATGGGTATAACACTTTTGGAGCAGTTATGTCAACTGTTACACAGTGACAGGTTTTTTTGAGAAGGAATTTCATATTGTCTATAAATTATTATCAAAAAAAAACTTAATTCGTATATGCATAAAAGTATAACAGTTTTCGCTCAATAGTGTAAACTGTTATATAATATCAACTTAGGTCGAAAACGGCATACTATCGGTGCACACGGAGTACACGGTGTCCCGATCACTGGTTGTTAGTAAGGGTGTCCCCCAAGGGTCTTTCGTCGGCCCCCTCTATGTTTTCTCTTTTCTCTATGTATGCTAACGACCCTCCTCTTCAGTTAGTCTACAGCCGAGAATATATATATGTATGCAGATGATGTTCAAATCCACCTGAGCAATCATATGTATGACATTGATCAGTGGATTCGGAATCATATAATGACGATCTGTTTGTGAGTGGGCCAATGCGAATGGTTTTTATTTGAATCCTCAGAAATCAAAGGGTCTGATTGTCCACAGGAATAAGAAATTGTCGTTAGTCGATATTGATTTCATTGTTAATTGTGAAAGGTTCGCAATAGTTACCAGCGCCAAAAAGTTCACGTTTCACAGAGTCAGCGAAAGCTAAATATGTGTATGGACTGAGCAGGATGCAGTCTTTCAATTCCTGTACAAGATTATCTTCATACAGAAACCAGGATATCTATACGACAGACTTAGATTCGCAAGATCCAATAGGGGGCAAAATCATATCATTGAGACGGCGAAGTCTAGTATCCGAATGACAATTTTATATTGGTACAATCGGTCTTTGGAATAATTTTCCATTTAAATTACAGGGCATCAGTAACGCTTTTACATTAAAAATCAGACTTTAAACCTCTTTCCTAGAACATTCAACAACATACGTTAATGTAAATATTATGATTATCTTGTTAAAGTTCAAATCATTGGCTTGTTCCTTTCTCTACCACCCTCCTTTGAGCTTGTTCACACAACAAAACGTAAAAAAAGTAGCTCTTATAGTTTTGCTACAACTTGCCATGGAGCTTGCTAGCGCGGATCGTGGGGAATTCTTCTACAACATCTCCTGGACTTTGTTCGCTCAGCCAGACTGCAAGAAGAATTCTTAAGAGAACTTTCTGCTTTTACACCTTTCTTAGGAGCTTGATCGCATAGTTCGGATGTAGAGAGAGACTTCCAACACCTTATAATTGAATCAACAAAAAATTCATTCCTGTCAACTTTTACCAAAATAAACTTAAATAATGTAAGTATAAAAGTATAACAGTTTTCTTTCAATTGCGTAAACCGTTGTGCAATATCCAATTTAACTCGGAAAGGATGTTCAATCCATGAATCAACCAAGAATTTCATAATGCGTTTAACTTTTACCCAAAACAATTGCTTAAATCGAGTATGTAAAAAAGTATAATAGTTTTCGGTCATTTGCGCAATGACCAACTAAAGTCGAAAACCAAACACAAAGTATGAATCAACAAACTATTTCATAACGCCTTATAACTTTTACCGTAAATGCTTAAATCGTGTATGTATACAAGTATAACAGTTAACTGTTAATGAAGTTAACTGTCATACAATGACTAACATCAGTCTCAAATGAAATACAATATATCAATCAAACAATTGTTTATAAATATTTACAACAAAAAGTGTGTATGCACAATAGTATAACAGTTTTTGATCGATTGCATTAACCGTTATTTAATGACCGTAATGATAATGAAAACGAAATAAAATCTTTAAATCAACAAACGATTTAATATTACTTACTAATTTTTTTCTCATAATATACCCAATTTGTATATTTATGAATATATAACTGCTTTCGGCCAATAATGTCAACTATTATACAATGATCGACTAAAGTTAAACGCATAACGAAATAGAATTTATAAATCATTAAACAACTTCATAATGCTCTTTAACCATTTCCAAAAAAAACTTATATTTACTTAAATTTTGTTTTTATAATAGTATAACAGTTTGCGGTCAAATGTGTAAACTATCATACAATGATCAGTTTATATCTAAATCGAAATTCAATCTATGCATACACAAACAATTTCATGCATAAAAACTTTTAACAGAATAAATTGAAATCGTGTAAAAATAAGTGTATAACAGTTTTCTTCCATGGCGTAAACTGTTGTACAGTGACCAAATTAAGTCGAAAACAAAACACAATATATAAATCAACGAACAATTTAATAATTCCTATTATCTTTCACCAAAAAAATACTTTATGTATAAAAGTATAACTGTTTTCAGTCCAATACGGTAACTGTTATGGAATGATAAACTAAGGTTGACAACGAAATATTATCCATAAGTCAATAAACAATTTAAAATTTTATATTAACATTTACCAAAAAATACTTTTATATAACAGTGAATTGCGTTAACTGTCATACAATGACCAGGTTATGTCGAAAAAAAAATACAAACTATGAATCAACAAACAACATCACAATGACTATTAATTTTTACCAAAGAGTATTTAAATCGTGTTTGTATAATAGTACCTTATTTTAAGGTGACCAGTAATGAAAAAATTAAATTCATATATATCATAATGAACTTTTCGAAAAGTTATATTAACTGTTATACTGTGATATGGTTGCGTGGGAAACATTTTCTTATTGCGTATTTATTTTTAGCAAAAAACAATACTTAAATAGTATATGCATAAATTTATAACAGTTGCTCAAACTGTTATACAATGACCAACTTAAGTCGAAAACGAAATACAATGTATAAATCAACGCACTATTTACTAATACGTATTAAATTGCACAAAAAAAATACTTAATGTATAAAAGTATAACAGTTTTCGGTCAAATGCGGTAACTGTCATACAATCACCAACTAAGGTTGACAACGAAATATAATCCATAAATCAATAAACAATTTGAAATTGCATATTAACATTTACCAAAAACATACTTAAACAGTGTACGCGTACAAATATAACAGTTTCCGGTGAACTGCATTAACTGTCATACAATGGCCAGCTTATATCGAAAACGAAATACAAACTATGAATCAACAAACAACTTCACAATGTCTATTAATTTTTACCAAAGATTACTGAAATCCTGTATGTATAATAGTATAACAGTTTTCAGTGAATTGCGTAAACTGTTTTACAACTTAACCAGCTTAAGTGGAAAACGAAATACGATCTATCGATCAACAAACAACTTTACAATGCCTATTAACTTTTACCAAAAAATACTGGAATCGAGTATGTATAATAGTATAACAGTTTTCACTGAATTGCGTTAACTTTTATACAATGACGAACATCAGTCGAAAAGGAAATGCAATATATAAATAAACAAACAATTTTATAATTAATGCCTATTAACTTTTAACAAAATATACTTAAATCGTATATGTATAACAGTTTTCGCTGGATTAAGTAAACTGTTATACAATGACTAACTTAAGTCGAAAACGAAATAAAATCTGTTTTAAGAGCGTCTTGGTAAAGGCAAATAAGTGGTAACGTTGAAAACGATGGAAAAATTAATTGGAAGTGTAACAATCAGAACCGTGCGGGCATATGTGTAGAACTTTGGCAGGCTTGAAATAAGGCCAAAATCCAAGCATGGAAGAAAGTCGTTAGGCTATTACTAACTTTCTTATTTGCAATATCATAAGCTATTGGTTTAAGGTAACCTCTTTTAATCATCGCCACTTTAGCTGGGGTATATTAACGCTGTCTCTCTATGTGCAACAACCCCAATAATAATATTGATTATGAACTCAATTAAATGTTCACAATAACAATCAAGATATTGTTATATTACATTTGTAATCATAATAAATCATTTGTGTTTTCCCACATGTTCATTTAAATCATTCACCTATCATCCTATCTTGGCGTGTAAAAAATAACCCTTATGATTCATAGCTGAGAAATGCGAATCAGGCAAAATGGGATGCTGTCTGACCCTTGAGACATGCGGATATGCAGGCAAATATTGTATTAACGCCTCAGCTGAAATTTCTTATCACTAATCAGAGCAGCTTGGCACATAGGCGGATGTGTTTAACTTTGTTTCAGTCTTCTCAATTCGTAGACAACAACTATCTACCTTGACTACTCAACAAAGTTAATTTAAATCTAATGATGAAAATAATAATAATGGTCAAAAGGTATAACGTTCATGCTTTTTCCTGATTTTATATTTTTTATGCTGAGTGTAATAAAATGAAAGAATAAATAAATAATAAATAATGCAAACAAAAAAAATCTATATATAAAAATAATCCTTAACTAAATATTTATTTTGTTTTGTTTACTTTTACTTATTCGTTTTATTCGAGTCTACGACTATGTCGGCCTCTAGGCTTTAGTGAAGAACATCATAGTGCAAATATTGATATTGCAATTATAAACTTATTTATTTTTGTAATATAAATTTCGTTATCAAACAATTTATTATACAAAATGGTATGCATATATAAACAAACACACAAGGCGAGACTTGACTACACAGAGTTGTTGGCGTTTATAAGCTAATTAGTCCACAACTACATTCACAAGACATGGACTACCATATCATCTATCCATTTACTCATCCATCCATCCAAGCATTCATCCATAAATCTAACTATATATGGCCCACTAGACTTGCTTGGTTCGTAGCAAGGCTGATAAGAATTCTGCAAGAAAATGATTGGATGCATGACTTAATGACTTTGCCCTATGGACCGATTGTCTTAAGCTTGTCGCTTGAGGAAGAATTACTTTGTTGTAGGAATGCGTTCATACACACATTAATGGGAAGAAAAGGTTTGAAGGTCTAGTATATTATACAAGTTGAACAACTCCATTTATTTATTGTTTTCTTTACTTAATTTATTTTAATATATATATATAGAAATCGCATACATCATTCCTTTTTTGTATAAGACGCAATCACCTTAATTATGCAATAAGTGCTAAATAAGTATCATTATTGCAAATATTGATTAAAATGGGAAAACACTCTAAGTCAAGTAAACTGAGCTATAAATAAAAAAATATAAAAATTAAATAAAGTAAGAAATTGAGTTATAAAGCAAAAAAAAACACAAATAAAATTAAATAAAATAAAATAAAATAAAATAAAAAAAAAATAAAATAATATAAAATAAAAACAAAATAAAATAAAATAAAGCAAGTAAAACGCAGTAAGTTCATCCACTCCAAACATGGATATACACTTTGTCCAAAATTTGAAAATATTTGTTAACCCAAGAAGACCTTGTCCGGAATATCATGTATGTAAGGATGTGTCTTCTATGGGCTCCAAGACCTTAATCGGAAAATTTGCAGCTATATCCAAATATCGTCCGATTTTTATCCTATTCGGCTTTCACATCGGGGACCCTAGTGCAACTCATTATTCAATATTTTAGCGAATTCGGCAACGAATGTGGCTGTTATGACCTTAAGACCACTATGCGTCGTATCCTCTACAAAATGAGTTCTCATAAAAAGCCTCAACATCACCCCTGTAGTCTCCGCCCATAATTCTATATCGTCTACTAATGTCTTAGTTTTATTTTTACCAAAATCGGGTAAAGATTGAGGCTTTTACACGCTAAAAGCACACATTAGCCATAAACGACTATTTC
Organism: Stomoxys calcitrans; assembly: GCF_963082655.1. Taxonomy (NCBI): domain Eukaryota; kingdom Metazoa; phylum Arthropoda; class Insecta; order Diptera; family Muscidae; genus Stomoxys; species Stomoxys calcitrans. The sequence goes on from NC_081554.1 coordinate 29,489,953, forward strand.
ATCAGTTAAACATCTTTTGATATAAAAAAAACTTTAGAATTTTGTTTACGACAAAAATTGCACCAATGCCTTCCTACGATCACGCACTCAAATTCTCTGACATATGAAAGAGAACCAAAGATAAATAAGGTGAACGAACAAATTTTTCGTGAAACAAGGCATCTTTTGCCGTAAACAAAATATTCTTGGCTTAAAGGAATTTTTAATTTTTCTGAAAAAGAGCAATTCCTTGCCAAAGTTTCTAAAAGTTTTACCATAAACGAAATGAATTTTACATCAAAATGTAGTAAATTCTTGGTAATAATTTGTCTCGATTTATATCGAGTTTTCTCAGAGATCGCACTATAAAAGTTGTTGTAGATGGGCTCTCATCTGAAGAGATTAACCGCAGGAGTACCACAAGGCTCTGTCCGTTCCTATCTCTCTTTTTCTTATTTTCATAGACGATCTACTGGGTCTGGGTCTGAGTTCGAATACGAATTCATCTCCGAGTCTTCTGGTCATGTCCGAGTCTTCTGGAGATTAAAGACAGGAGAGAGATTATGGACGTAACACTCTGCCAGGATTTGCTGGCTATCTCTGAGTGGGGTCGAATGAACAGTGTACAGGTTTTAATGCACGCAAGACGCAGTGTTGTTTATTGTCGTACAAAAGATTTACTGACACTTTACAACCGTCAATATCTATCGACGGTATAGATATCAAGCAATCAGAGGCTCTTGATGTTCTGGGCACGAAGATTCAATTCGATATGGCTATGAAGATTCAATGTGATATCCGTTAGTCAAAACATGTATTCGAAGTTTCGAAGGAAGCATTCAAGTGTTTGGGCTTTCTACAGCGTGTTTGGGCTTTCACTCCCTCTGATATTCTTAATATCAGAGGGCGAGTACATCACGCCGAAGATAGAATATAACTTGCATATATGGGCCGGAGCTTCAAAATAATCCTTGGAGCTGCTTGACAGTGGCCAGAGGCGGGCGATAGTGTTTCGATGTGATATCCGACTCTATTGTTTCCCTTAAACATCTTCGAAATGTGGGTTGTGTTGCGCTTTTCTATTGATTCTTCCACGGTGTGTGTTCTTCGTAAATCAGTTTTCTGATTCCTGACTTGAGGTTGTTTGTCGGAAATACAAGATTTTCTAGAAGCGCGCACCGGTTTGTAATCGATTGGCCAGCTGATCGGACCATGCACTACCGAGAGAATACTTTTTTCGCAAGGACTGTTCGTATGTAGAATCGACTTCCGGCCGATGACTTTCCCGCTACTTACAACATCTAGAATTTCAAAGCAAATGTCAATTAACACTACTCCCTCTTTCCCCTCTCCGATCCTTAATTATCCTCTCCAACGAAATGCACTGCATATTGGCTGATTGAAAAAGAAAATTACTACCAGGGTTTAACCGTGTAAGGAAATGATACACGGTTGCTATAAAAAAGTATTACCTCAATAAAACAGATTTGTTTGTCGAAAAGATATTTCAAATGTTTAATTTTTGGCGTGTAGACCCTCAAGAATAAGTTGGTGTGGGGGCTATGTCTGTTTATGGACCTATCTTAAAGGGATTTTGTGTGTTATTTTGTTTCGAGGTATAAACGTTTATTCTCTGACAATTCTTCCTCATATAACAGAATATGATTTAATTACAGAGAAATAAGTCTCACAAATAGGTTCATCATATAATGAAGTCATGAATGAAACATTTAAAAGACTATAATGTCATATTCACAACCGAGATATGACATAAAATTCGTCTACAGTCGAAACCGTCGACAACCGTATTCCAATGTATGCCGGACTAAACTTGTAAACCAACGCTGGGTCACGTTAGGATCATCGAACACCTTGGACACCGCTTTATAAAACCCAACAACGACTTTGCCTTATTGATTCAAGAGTCAATGTGTAATTTTAAACATAATCTACCATCCAAAACAACATCAAGATCAGTAAAGGAATCTACATTATCCAATTTATAAAAACCTGTATAATAGTCACCGAGAATAGGTCCGACCCTGAAAAGAGATAACTTCTTGCGCTTCTTAAGATTAAGCGCCATGCCACCAGTCCACCAGAGAGTGTAGATCGCTCTACAAGTGTGACCAATCTATAGTGACCGATCTGGAGAATCCAAAATTACAAAACAGCTTCACATCATTTGAGAATATTAAAATTGTTGAAGATGGAATAACTGATAGAAGATCATTCAGTTATTCAGTCTTCAAGGATTTTAAGGTTCGCAGATCGCTTAACTGGAAGTAAATGTCGCTTATCCGAACAATGCTTCATTGAAAGTAACGGATAAGTGAAACGAAATGGGTGCATTTTTAATGTTTCAATTGTATCTACAGAAATAAGAATTATTGTGCCAATTTTTGGCCACTACTTTCATTTATTGGTAGGTTATCATTTGTGTGAATGCGTCGCTGCATTACGTATTATCAGTGTCGCTACGACAATGTTTGTAGTCTAAATATAAGCGCGTTGTTGTTTAACATCAAGTGGAGAAACAAACTGATTTTTTCTATATTGTTGATTAAAATATCAATGTTTCAGGGTAATTAAAACACCATGACGAAATTATTACAGCGAAGAAAACATTTGATTATAAGGTTTTTTTATCATATAATTACAGCATAATTACAATATAATGCAATTGTGAAATTGAACTTATTATCAAAATCTCATTGAATTATACTTTGCTTATATATAAAAAATTATTTTAAATTAGATATATACCTAAAGTCTTATTTATTACTCTTAAACATACTGCGCATTTAACATACATCCGAAATATATTCAACACTCCAATCCGAATTGTGCAATATTCCAAACAAAACATAATTTAAACACATATAATAGAATTTTTAAACCATATTATAAGAAATTTAACCAAAAACAAACCCCCTCAAAATTCTTTCAAATTTTTGCACGATTAATAAATTTGACTTTTTCTCTAATATATGTAGACAGTATAAAAATTAAAAAGAATTTGTTTAAGATATATGTATTAATGATTAAGAATTGGTCAAGTCAATATTCTTGATATCAAAGAACATTTATAGAATGTCAACATAAAGAATTTTTTTTTTTGGATAATATATAGGCTTTGAGAATTTATTATTGCATGATATTTATTTACATTTGAGTATATATTGGGTTGCCCAAAAAGTAATTGCGGTTTTTTCATATAGTCGGCGTTGACAAATTTTTTCACAGCTTGTGACTCTGTAATTGCATTCTTTCTTCTGTCAGTTATCAGCTGTTACTTTTAGCTTGCTTTAGAAAAAAAGTGTAAAAAAAGTATATTTGATTAAAGTTCATTCTAAGTTTTATTAAAAATGCATTTACTTTCTTTTAAAAAATCCGCAATTACTTTTTGGGCAACCCAATATAAATTGATTTATTTTTAAAGCCTGCAACATAGAATGATGTTAAATATCTTTGTCATTATGTTTGTAACTTATCAATTCTTTGAACTGAGTCGCTATAAATGATAATAGTGCTTGAAAGTCCTGATATTTTAACTTAACTTAGCAATATACCTAGGGCTGTCCGTAGAAAGCCCGCTAACATGAAGTTAGGTTAAGTTTAAGTGGCAGTCTGCCATCAGTCTCACTTTTCATCCATTGCGATACCACAGAAACAAAAGAAGGAAGATGCCTTCTAGTTCCTACCGTTGAACCATTCAGATCGCTTTAAAAAGCCCAATAATTTGCGAATGTTCACATCCGCTAAATCTGATAGCTTCTCAAAGAAATGAGAACATGAAGTTCAACGTAGGAAATTTTCATCAAATATTATAAATAGTTTAGCCGAGTTGGGATTGTAGATCAATTAAAATGGGCTTTATCTTGACATAACGGCCATTAAACCGATTTTTCTATTTGATCTATTGAGCCTTCAGTATTTTTTAGCTAAAATTTTCTTCAAAGTGTTTCGTTATGACTTCAGAACAATATGTGCCATACACATATTGTTCTGAAGTCATAACTGAATCAGTTTCTTATCTGGTATATCTGAAGTAATAACAACAATATCTCGATTTCATTTCCTGAGCAGTTTTAGGCCAATTCGGTTGAATACGTATGAGCAATTTCGCTTAAAATGTTTCGTTATGACTTCATAACAACATGTGTATGGTCTAAATCAGTTTCTTACCTGGTATACCTGACTTTTCAACCATATTAGGTGTGATGGCTTCAAAGGCCGTGCGTTGGTATGTTGTATTTGAATCGTATTAATAGCGAAAACGCATCTACGATACAATTACCACATTAACCAAGCTCGACAACCCTGTCTTTTAGCTGTACTTTTCCTAATGCATGTATTTTTGTGTAATGACAGACATTCTGTCTGTGGCAAATTACACTTCTTCCGTATTACACATGATTTTGTTCATCTGTTGGAAGTTGTATTGATGGCTTCGAACGCTAAGACAACGGCAATGGTTCTCGCTGTTGCTCCGTGTGCCCAGGTTCGAATCCTGGCCGGTCTCTGGCGATTTTTTTTATTTTTCAAATTGTTTGCCTGTTAGGGCGAGATCGAAGCCATCAATACAACTTCCAACAGATGAACAAAATCATGTGTAGTACGGAAGCGATACAAACGGAATGGCGAGATCTGTATACCTCCAATCATATGGTTGTGAGTCAAAAATACATTTGAACCAAGTTTCAGCGGACTATATATAAATTAAATGGTTATCAAACTAACCACAGACTAGCCCAGGACAGATAGATACGTCATGATCATCTTAACATCTCATGACATTCAACAATATATAGACTCGGCGATGTCACAAATCCTCCTATTCCGATGTATGACAAAATCAATATACCATTCCATCCCATGATATTAGTTAGAAAAAAGGGCCACCTTAGGTATTAACCCCTGAAAACCGGTTGTCGCTGGTATTAATTGGAGTGCAAATGTTTACAACAAAGACTCTACTACAATCCATCACTCATACACTAAGAAATCTACAGAACGCTTAGTTCCTTAGCACACCATTACAAAGCCAAACGTTCAACATCAATCAGACCAAGTAAGCACTCAACCCCAACTGACTGATAACGAATAAATCAAACAATAATCATATGAAGAAAAAAACCGAACAATAACTATAATATCAACTATACTAGGTAGTTGCAACTATAGAAGAGACATGATGATGTTGAAACAGTCAGAATCTATTAAAAGTCGTAGTAAATAAAATTCAAACTCTAGAGGCGCTAATACAACTACTAGTGCTGCGAAAGAAGCCCATCATCGTAATTGGCTTTTTTTTAATCATTTATAGTTCAAGTATGAGAGTGTGTATGTGTGTGAATTATTGCCAGTAATTTCTTTGAACAGTTTTGGAAAATTTCTTTTTTCTTTAAATCAGAAATCAGCAAAATCTTTATAATTGCTTTTTATGGCTGAGAGTTGACTGAGCTTATCTTTATATTAATTTCTAATTAAGTTTATAGTTTTATGGATGTTGGCTACATTTGTTGAATGTAGAATGTGGAAGAAAAAGTAAAGGTCATGTATAGCAAACAATGTAGGGTGAAAAAATTTAAAAAAAAAAAATTAAAAAAAAATAAATAAAATAAATAAAAAATACAAGGACAAAATAAAAATATAAAAAAAAAATAAAACCAAATTCGAAAACTAAGAAAATAATAAAAAATAAAAAAAAATAAATAAATAAATAAATAAAAAATAAAAATTGCGGCTTGTAGGGCTCAAGAAGTCAAAACGGGAGATAGGTTTATATGGGAGCTATATCAAGTTATAGACCGATTCGAACCGTATTTGGCACAGTCGTTGAAAGTCGTAAAAGAACACAACATGCAAAATTTCAAGCAAATCGGACAAAAATTGTCAAATCGGGAGATTGGTTTGTATGGGAGCTATATCAGGTTATAGACCGATTTGGACCATACTTGGAGCTATATTAGGATGTAGACCGATTTGGACCGTATTTGGCACAGTTGTTGAAAGTCGTAACAGAACAACGCATGCAAGATTTCAAGAAAATCCGACAAAAATTGCGGCTTTTAAGAACTCAAGAAGTCAAATCGGGAGGTTGGTTTGAATGGGAGCCATATCAGGTTATAGATCGATTTGGACCGTACTTGGCACAGTTGTTGGAAGTCATAACAGAACATCGCATGCAAGATTTCAAGCAAATTGGACAAAAATTGCAGCTTCCATGGGCTCAAGAAGTCAAAACGGGAGATTGGTTTGTATGGGAGCTATATCAGGTTAAAGACCGATTGGACCATACTTGGCACAGTTGTTGAAAGTCTTAACGGAACACCGCATACAAAATTTCAGCCAAATCGGAAACGAATTGCGACTTGTAAGGGTTTAAAAATCAAATCGGGATATCGGTTTATATGGGAACTATATCAGGTTATAGACCGATTTGGACCGTACAGTTGTTATAAGTCATAATGGAACACTACATTCTAAATCGTAAAAAATTGCGGGTTCCAGGGGTTCCAGAATTCAAATCGGGAGATCGGTTTATATGGGAGCTATATCTAAATATTAACCGTTATGGCCTATTAGCAATCTCCAACGACCAACATAAATAAGAATCTCTGCAAAATTTCAAGCGGCTAGCTATACGCCTTCAACCGCTATCGTGATTTCGACAGATAGACGGAAGGACATGGCTAGATCGACTCAGAACGCTGAGACGATCAAGAATATATGTACTTTATGGGGTCTTAGACGAATATTTCGAGGTTTTACAAATGGAATGACTAGTTTAGTATACCCGCATCCTAGGGTAGTGTTTATAAAAATCCGTAAAAAATTTACCAAATACATGTAAAAAAATTTTAAGAACATTTTTCATACCCACCACCGTAGGATAGGGGGTATATTCATTTAAACATTCCGTTTGCAACACATCGAAATATGAATTTCGGACCCTACAAAGTATAAATATTTTGGATCGTCGTAAAATTCTAAGACGATTTAACGATGTCCGATGTCTACAGACATCAAAAAAATTGAGATATTGAGCTGAAATTTTGCACAGTTACGTCTTTTTGATGCACGCTGGTTAAGTTCTTGAATGGGCCAAATCTAACCATATTTGGATATAGCTGCTATATAGACCGATTTTCCGGTAAAGGGTCTAATGCTCATGAAAACTCTATTTTTCATTAGATTTTGCTAAAATTTGAAACATTGAGTAGTTTAAGACAGATATGGTTCAGATCGGACTAGCTACCATATAGACCGATCTCCCGATAAAGGGTCTGAAGTCCATAAAAGCTTTATTTATTACCCGATTTCGCTGAAATTTGCAACAATGGGTTATTTTAAGCCTCCCGACATCTGACCTAAATATGGTTCAGATCGGACTATATTTAGATATATCTACCATATTGACCGATCTCCCGATAAAGGGTCTGAAGGCCATAAAAGCTATATTTATTACCCGATTTCGCTGAAATTTACAACAGTGGGTTATTTTAAGCCTCCCGATATCTGACCTAAATATGGATTAGATCAGTCCATATATAGATATATCTGTCATGTAGACCGATCTGCCGATAGAGTGTCTGAAGCCCATAAAAGCATTATTCATTGCCCAATTTCGCTGAAATTTGAAAAGGTTGGTTATTTTAAGCCTCCCAACATCTGACCTAAGTATGGATGAGTTTGGACTATATTTAGATATAGCTGCCATATAGACCGATCTCCCGATAAAGGGTCTAAAGCCCATAAAAGCTCTATTTTTTAACCGATTTCGCTGAAATTTGAAACAGTGAGTAGTTTTAGGCCTACCTGACCAAAGTATGGTTTAGGTCCGACTATATTTAGATATAGCTGCCATATAGACCGATCTCCCGATAAAGGGTCTGAAGCCCATAAAAGCCCTATTTATTACCCAATTTCGCTGAAATTTGAAACAGTGGGTAATTTTAGGTCTCCCGACATCCGCCCCAAATATGGTTCGGATCGAACTTTATTTAGATATAGCTGCCATATAGACCGATCTCAAGATAAAGGGTCTGAAGCCCATAAAAGCATTATTTTTTATCCAATTTCACTGAAATTTGAAACAGTGAGTAATTTTAGGCCACCCGCCATCCGACCCAAATATGGTAAAAATATGACTGTATCTAGATATAGCTGTCATATAGACTGATGTGCCGATTAAGGGTCTGAAGCTCATAAAATTATTTATTACCGGATTTTGTTGAAATTTGAAATGCAGTGACTTATACTTTTAAGACCACTCAATGTCCGTGTCGAATTTGGGTGAATAAGTTTTCCAATTTTCATCGGATTGTGTCAAAAGGGGGATTTAAATATATACCCGAGGTGGTGGGTATCCAAAGTTCCGCCCGAACGAACTAAATGCCTTTTTACTTGTTTAATGATCACTTTAAGTCTACGCCACTACCAACACCTCTCATCAATACTTTCTCAGCCCAAATGAAGCTCTCTCACAAATTAATAACAGTGACACACACATTATGGACTCATTGTAAAAAATTCTACCTTACTCAACCCAGCATTATATAGAGATTTATTATCTTCAAATGAGAATGAGATTGCAAAATAAACAGCAAATGTTGCATGTTTTTTATTACCCAACACTTTAAAGGGTCAACCCCAATATCCGCATGATTTATGGTTAACCTCCCAATAAACAACAGATCATTTTCATGTCATTTCCACGAGACTGTTTGTAGCAGATATGCATCCGTTAATATATTTCAAATGAGAAACAACAACAAAATTACGAACAAATATTACACAACAAACGAATTGTTGAAATCTATGTTACATGACAGCTGGCTTTCAACCTTCTGTTGTCACGATTTATGATAGGGTGCAAATAAGTCTCATTATTGACCAATTCTCAGTTTACAAAACAACAAAAAGTAAATCTTCTATGTCAACATACGAGGGAGGCACAAAAAAGTAATTGACCCAATAGGAAAATTTTATTACATCATTGCTGAATAAGGTTTTCCTATAAGAAAACTTCAATTCAGCCTGGCTGAATAAGGTTTTCCTATAAGAAAACTTCAATTCAGCTTGGCTGAATAAGGTTTTCCTATAAGAAAACTTCAATTCAGCCTGGCTGAATAAGGTTTTCCTATAGGAAAACTTCAATTCAGCCTGGCTGAATAAGGTTTTCCTATAGGAAAACTTCAATTCAGCCTGGCTGAATAAGGTTTTCCTATAGGAAAACTTCAATTCAGCCTGGCTGAATAAGGTTTTTCTATAGGAAAACTTAAATTCAGCCTGGCTGAATAAGCTTTTCCTAAAGGAAAACTTCAATTCAGCCCTTTTTTAATATCTTAGACCTGACAATTTTTTCGCTCGCCCCCTTAGCTCTTAATAGATTGTCAATTGGCGAATGTGCATTGTAGTGAAGTAGGCTTTAAGAATAGCTGAGGTGCACCATATAAAAGTCTATTCACACCACAAATGGGGTGTTTTAGGTCTTGTCACGATATCATGGCAAGAGGCCACTCGTATAGACATTCAAACTTGTGACAAATATTTGAAAAGTGTTTGTCGCAAAATGACAAACCAGATGTGGTTTATAGATTGTATAGAAATATGAAATGATTTTTTTTTTTTTTTGTTCTTCTAATATGTCCCCTCAAGTTTGTAGATTTTGAGAAGAGAGATAAGCAGATAATAAAAAAAAATTTATACAAAAACATTATTGATGATATTTTATGAAAACAGTTTGAGGTCAATAGAGTGCCTCAGCCAGTGAATGTTGCAGATAAGTCAATGGCCATGACAATCGCCGGGAGGGGGAGGTGTATACAAAGAAAATAATAAAATATAATAAAATAAGAATTTAGGTCGAAACATGGAAAAAAAATTATCTTCCTTATATTTATTATACAACAGTGCATATACGAGAGGTGAAAAAAAAAATAAAAAGAAAAAAACATTGAAAAAAATTAAAAACAAAAAACATTGAAAATAGATAGAAAACAAAATACATTGAAAATAGTAAGAAAACAACAAACATTCAAAATAAATAGAAAACAAAAAAAAAATATAAGAAAATTTTAAAATTTTTTTATAGCAAAAATAAGAGTGATTTTGGTATTATTTTTTATCTAATCTTTCGATTGTATAACAGTTATCCCCAATTACCTTAAATCGTTGTACAGTTATACTGTGATATTTTAATTTACTTTTATAACAGTTAAAATTGTTTAACAAAAAGTATTGTATAGTTGCGGAAACTGTTATAAACTGTTATACTGTCAAAAGTTGTTATACTGTTTAAATGTCTGGATTCGTAGTTTTAAGTGTTTATTTATAATGCTTAATGCTATTATGCCGAAACTGTTATATACTGCTATACTGCTTTAAATAGTTATACTGTTGTACATGAAGACAAGAAAAGGAGAAAAAATAAAATAAAAATTTAGGTCGAAACATGAAAAAAAATATTTTTTCTCATATGTTTTATACAAAAGTATATACGGGAGGACGAAAACAAAAATTGAGAAGATTTTAAAATTTTTCTTTGCACAAATAATAGTGATGTTGTACTATTTTTTACCTAACTTTGTCATCGTATAACAGTTATCCACAATTATATTAAATTCTTGTACTGTTATACTGTGATATTTTAATTTGCTTTTGTTATGGTGAAATTTGTTTTACAAAAAATATTTTATGTATTTGCGACAACTGTTATAAACTGTTATAATATTGTAAACTGTTATACCATTATAAGCTGTTATACTGTTTTAATGTCTGGATTTGTAGTTTTAATTGTTTATTTATCATTCTTAATTATTTTTGTCAAAACTACTATATACCGTTATACTGCTTCAAATTGTTATACTGTTGTACATTAACAAAATAATATAATAAATTATCATAAAAATGTAGGTTTTTTTAAGCTGGCAACCCTGGTGATCAGACGTACATTTTTTAAGTGCGGACTAAGCTGAAAGTTATTTAAAAAAAATCTGTGTTTTACAGTAGTTTACGAAAGTATTATTCTGCAATTATAAACTTTGCTATTGCCCGCACCGGAAAGTGCTGAAGGATGCCGAAAACAAGCCGTAGAAGTGTTCAAGTTAAAAATAAAATAATTTGCATTCAATGTAAATTAGCGATAAAGGAGGAATCAGAAGAATCCATAGAATGCGATAAGTGTTCGAAAACGTTTCATATCCAGTGTACTCACTTGGATAAAAGAGAGTATCAGTACTTGCTGAATAACGAGAGTGAGTTGTTTACTTGTCACTTGTGCGAAGGTGGAGATAAAGAACTGAGAAATGAGTTAAGGCAAATCAAAACAAAGCTAGACAAATTGGATCAGCTGTCAGAATTGCAAACCACAATGCAATTTATGTCGAAGCAGTACGATGAATTATTAAAAGGTGTTGTAGACAACAAGAAGAAATTAAAAGAAGTTGAAAAAGAGAATGTAATCTTGAAAAGAGAGGTGAAAGAGCTTAAGTCAGCTGTTAAAGTTCTTAACGACAACCGAGTTAAAAATGATTGTATTGTTAGTGGCCTTAATGTTGAGAGTGGTGTACCTGCTGCCGACACAATAATAAATCTATCTAAAGAAATGGGAGTCGTGTTGGATAAAGTAAACATTGAGGATGCATTCTATTTACGAAGTAAAAGAAGCAATAACCAGAAAAAAACTGCCATTGTAAAATTTACCAACAAAAATTCCAAAGATAAACTGATGTCATTGAAATCAAAACTAGGCAAAAATGAGTCTACCACCAGTGTTTATATCAATGACTTACTGTGTAAGGAAACATTGGACTTATTAAACTATGCCAAGGCACTAAAAAATGTTGGGTATAAGTTCGTTTATGCGAGAAATGGTCGTGTCTTCTATAAACGTAGCGAGATATGTAAGGCACAAGTTATAAATACTACTGAGGACGTTGATCAAATAATACTTAGTGCCACAACAAATAAACGTTTTTCTCGAAATCAAATTGAGAGCTATGCTGCAAATGTTTTCGATGATGATGACGGTTCTGGCGATGATGGTGATAATGGCGCTCAATATGTATCTCCAAATTAACAAATATTTTAATAGCATTATACATGTTTTGTGTTTTTATACCAGCAAAATTTATAAATCTTTATTATGAATCAAAATAATTATTATTCAAATTTATCATTATTCAATAATAGCATAGAGAAAATTAATTATCCGTTCTTAAATATTATTTCCATTAACATTAGAAGCATATCCTCGTTAGTTAAATTTAATAAGTTCAAATCCTTGGTATCAAGTTTATTGAGATTACCAGATATTATAGTCGTTCAGGAAACCTGGTTCAAAAAGGATTTGTTGAATATTTATTCCATTCCGGGTTATAAAGGTGTTCATTGTTGTAGAGATGATGCATATGGTGGAGTATCCTTATATATTTCAGAGGATTTGAAATTTTCTGTTCATTCTTGTAAAAGTGTGAGCTATACTGAGTTGATTTCTGTCTCGTTGCCTTACGTTCGCGTTAATGGTAAGCCATTGATTGTTGTTGCTTATTATAGATCTCAGAAGTGCTTGGTCGCTGATTTTCTTTCTTTGATTGAGGAGGATATGGAACTGTTAAGTGGCAAATCGGCGGTGGTTTTAGGTGATACGAATATCGACCAATTTTCTAGTGATCGTTTTAAAGATCTGGAGAATTTCTTTTTGTGTTATGACTGTCATAGTTGTCATAGACTTATGACGAGGCCTGCAAGTTTTACTTCCATTGATCATGTGTTTTGTAATGAACCCGGTAAGCTGTATGTGGACGCAGTCGTGTGTGAATTAACTGATCATAACCTTATTTCTTGTAAAATTAGATGTGATTGCACATCGAGGAGTTATGTTGAGAAAACCAGTATTTATTGCGACATGAATAGGGTTAGACATGCTTTGGATTCCAGGTTATCTGTAGACTTTAACTCATTTGGTGCCAATGACGGCACGAAGATATTTGTTGATATTTTAAGTTCTTCTGTCACTGAGGCGACAAAGGAAACAAGATACCGGAAATTATTGCAATTCGAATTGACTCCATGGGTTAATAGGAATTTACAGAATTTAATACTTTATAAACAAAAGTTACTTAGACTCAGGAGGAGGTCTAAGGATTTTAAGTATGGTAATACCTTGAGACTAGTTAGCAACATCGTAAGGAAGGCTTCGAGACTATCTAGGAAAAATTATTATCGCAGCTGTATTATGGAAACAGGAGGTGACCAGAAGAAATGTTGGATGTTTTTAAATAAGGCATTGGGACGCAAAACTACACGTGATATTGATTTATATTCACTTGGTGGTGTTTCGGTTGATGATGACCAGGAGAAGGCAATTTGTTTCAACAGTTATTTTATAAACTCAGTGCGTGAACTGAGACGAAATATGGTGGCAAATTCTGGGGATCATTGGAATGGACTTGGAACATTAGGTGAAGCTGGTTGTAGATTTATTTTAGATGAGGTCGATAATACCGATATACTCGAAGTTATAATTCATTGGACCGTTCTTCTTCGCCAGGCTATGACCTAATACGGGCTAACGTCGTTAAGGAATGCAGGAATCTAATTATTTCACCTATGGTAGTAATCTTTAATAAAATCTTTCAATCATCTATATACCCGGATACTCTCAAGATTTGCAAAATTGTACCAGTTCCGAAGACAACAAATGCGAAGTCAGTACAAGAATACAGGCCAATATCCATTTTGCCAATTGTCGATAAGATTTTAGAAAAGATAATTTATAGGAAATTAGTGACGTTTTTAGATACGAACAATCTTCTTTATAACTACCAATTTGGCTTCAGAAAAGGCTGTGGGACGGAAGAAGCTGTTGTTAACGTTGTGAACTTCATTTGTATGGGGTTGGATTGTGGACTGTCCGGGGTTGCCGGGCTATTCTTAGATTTTTCGAAAGCGTTTGATCTTGTGGATCATGACATACTGCTTGACAAGTTGTCATGTTATGGTGTTTGTGGCAGTGAGCTATTACTTTTTAAGAGTTTTCTGTCACGGCGTATTCAATACGTTGAGGTCTGTGGGGCCAAGAGCGACATGACAGTTGTGGATTGTGGTGTGCCACAGGGAAGTTGCCTGGGACCACTACTATTTTTGATATATTTGAATGACTTGTCGAATTTGAAGTTATCTGGCCGTCTCTTTATGTATGCGGATGATGTATCGCTGTTCTATCCCTACAAGGATGAAAGGGCGCTGAGAATGACTATGGAAAGGGATGCATCTCTGATAATGGAATATGCCAGATTGAACAAGCTTGCTTTGAATACGACCAAGACTAAAGTAATACGTTTTAGGCCTCATTGTAATGTCGCGGGGTTACCATTCAGTATTGTTGTGGGTGGGGACACTATTGAAGAAGTTTGTATGGTGAGATATTTGGGTTTAACATTCCAAAGCAATTTGTCATGGGATACTCATATTTCTGGTATAAGGAAGAAAATTGCACCGGCCATAGGTATCTTGAATAAAATGAAATATATAATGGATACTAAGACGAAATTGTGTTTGTATCGTGCCCTGGTTCAAAGCCACCTTGATTACTTGGTATCCATATATGGTTATAGGAATTCAAACACTTTAAAAACCCTGCAGGCAATGCAAAATCGAGCAATAAAAGCCGTGTTTAGGCTGCCTCCCAGATTTCCAACTGAACGACTGTATTCTAATATCTGTAAATCTGTCTTGCCGATTCATACCCTATATAAGTATAAACTTTTGTTGTATGTTTTCAAAGTTTTACATTCATTAGGTTATCATACTATTACATTTTCTCAAAATCAAACAGCATTTTCAACAAGAAATCAACATGATCTAAGAGTAGTAAGATGTAGATTGGAGTTAACGAAACAACGTATTGAGTTCATTGGATCATTTGAGTTTAACCAATTGCCACAGAATATAAAGTTTGAAAATCGCATATCAAATTTCAAAGTAAATTTAAAAGCCTACTTACAAAATAATTGATAATATGCTTCTAATGTGACATTGATAATGCAAATAAGTTTAATTTTTTATATTAACTTTCATTAATTGTTTTAATTTAAATTTATATTAATGTTTTGATATAACTGCCAGCTTGCCTCAATTATGCCTATTTGGCGCTGAGGCCACAATTCTTTTGTACTTAATTTAATTGTAATAAATATTGAATTTAAAAAAAAAAAAAAAAAAAAAAAAAAAAACATGAAAAATATTTTTTCTCATTTGTATTATGCAGAAGTTACGAGAAGAGGAAAAAAATTGGAAAAAATTTTAAGCAGATTTTGAAATTTTTTTTTGCAAAAATTATAGTGATTTTGTATAATTTTTTACTTAACCTTGTCATTGTATAACAGTTATCCACAATTATAGTAAATTGTCGTACTGTAATAATGTGATATTTTAATTTGTGATGGTGAAATTTGTTTTACAAAAAATATTTTATATATAAACTGTTATACTATTATAAACTGTTATACCATTATAAACTGTTATACTGATAAAATTTTTCCACTGCTGAAATGTCTGGACCCATAGTTATTAGCTGTTAATTTAAAATTCTTTGCGCTATTAAGCCAAAACTGATATATACTGTTATACTACTATAAATTGTTATACTATTGTACATTGATATATTTTTCCATTTATCAATTCTTCGTAAAAATATAAAATATTTAAATAATAACTTGTCTTGATTCTTGTCTCAATATCCACCGTCACAAAATATTATTACACCCAAAGAAATTAGTCTGCGTGCTGATATTAAATTAAAAATTTAAAATTTTTGAATCATTGAGCTCGTCTCGAAAGAGAAACAAACATAAATTGTAAAATTTAATGATCTTCAGATTGACAAAATCATGTGTAGAAGTGTAATTTGTCACAGAAAGAATGTCTGTCATTACACAAAAATAAATGCATTGGGAAAAGTACAGCTAATAGTCAGGGTTGTCGAGTGTGGTTAATGTGGTAATTGTATCATAGATGCGTTTTCGCTATTAACACGATTCAAATACAACATGCCAACGCACGGCCCTTGAAGCCATCACACCTTATATGGTTGAAAAGTCTTCTAACCAAAGACGAAACGCGTCCCATAGTGGTTGGTTTGTGTTGCTATCTTTGGCTTTTCCATTTGCATCTCCGATGATTGAGCTTGTCTCGAAAGAGAAACAAACATTAATTGTTGAATGCATTCATACAAAAGTTTTGAAATTCTAAACAAAAATAGAGGCATTTGCTATATACTAAAAAAATAAATTTGGCAGTTTTGGGGGTTAATTATTTTTATACGCTTGTAACATTGAAATATAATATGAAATATAGACATCTTTTAAATATTTATTAACATTTTGGACTTTTTTACCTTTTAATCATTTGGAAACAGCAGAAAATGTTTGCTGTTTCAGCAAAAAAATTACTGCTTTGCCATTTTCAGTAGACTTCCTGCTGTTGCAGCAAACATTTTTACTGTTTTTACTTACAAATTTCTTTGAGTGTAATGACTAAAATAATACTATAAAAATTCGCATTTAATTGCATATATATTAAAGAACTAAGACAAATTATATGGAATTAAAATTTTAAGCAAATAACACTAAATTTATTTGTTTTGCTTATCCTATTCCTTGTATAACAGTTATTAATAATAATATGAAAAGTTTATTTCATTTTCATTTTTTTTTTGCCTGTTAGGGTGAATATCTTTAAATTTTACAATTTTTAGTTTATTTCTCTCTAGAGACGAGCTCAATGTCAGCGTTCGTAGTCATCAATACAACTTCCAAAAGATGCACAAAATCATGTGTATACCATGGGGGGAGTAGTGTAATTTGTGCAGACCAAAAATCTGCCATTACACAAAAACAAATGCGTTGGGAAAAATACAGCTAATAGACAAGATTGTCGAGCGTGGTTAATGTGGTATTTATATCATAGAGGCGTTTTTGCAATACATTCGGTATAAGTACAACATACCAACGTACGGCCCTTGAAGCCTTCACACCTAATATGGCTGGTGAGCAATTTTAAACCAAATTACGAAACGCGTCTAGGTATATTTTATGGTTGGTGTGTGTTGCGATCTCTGGTTTCCGTTTTTCATTTGAAAAGAAAAATCTCCGATCATTGAGCTCGTCTCGAAAGAGAAACAAACAAAAATGAAAAGTTCATTGCTGTTATACTGTCATAGATTAACTTAATTTTGAAAGTTTTATGAATTATTTATAGTTTATGCAGTGCAATGCGGAAACTTTTATTCTTTTCTAAACCTTTATGCTGTCATGAACTCATATTTTCTCCATTATAACACTTAATAGAATTGTGTGGAATCTATTATTGTAGAAAGTGTTACAAACTGTTATAAACAGTTATAAACTGTTCTAGAATACTTTTTACAAATGCAGCTTAAAATTTTTTATAAAGGAAGTTAAAAAAATGATATAGCTCCTACTCATGTTGTTATCTTCCATAAAATATACCTAGCATTCCTCGCATAAATTTATATTTACACAAATACTCTACACCTTTTAATTTAGCATATGATTTAGGTTTATTCCATAATAGAAACATGTGTATGTGTATGTATTATGGCATTTTTATTATGGATCTTTTTATTTTCACCTTTATACTAATTACCTACTGACTGATTTCAATTTCAAATGCCACTGTGAGCATGTGTGAGAAAACAATAACAACAATATAAGAACCGCATTAGTAGTAGCAGAAGCAGAAGCAGCAGCAACAGCAGCCGCAACACCAATAACAATTTTCATAAATTTTCAACCAAAAAATATTAAATAAATATAAACAAAACCAAGCACCACACGAACAGAAAACACCAACACAATTCTCGCGCCTCAGATGACCACAAAGTATATCAACAAACAGAATCTAAATTTAATTTATGAAAATAAACAACCTACGAAAAGAAGCATAGCAAAAAATGTTGTTTTCGATTTTCTTTTTTTTTTCTTCTATTTTTTTGATTCTTTTATTTCCCCTCACTTGTTGATGGTATTGAACAAAAACATTTGATATACAAATGCTGCTCAAAACATAGTACATTATGATGGACAGGAGGCTGACAATGATAAGCAATACACATATTCATTAGCAGTAGATGAAAAATAGAATATTCAATGAGATCTTATTATTATTTTCTTTTTTTTATGAAAAAAGTTAATAATAATAAAAGAATTACGATTAATTCATAAGAGAAAAAAAAAAAATATTTTCAAAAACAAGATAATAAATTATATTTTCTCGCGTGTCACAAGATCGAAAGCATATTCGAAAAAAAAAATAGTAAAATATTAATCAAATCGCAGCTGTGAGGCTGCCAGTTGGCATCACCGTTTTTGTTAGTTATGAGATTTTTGAGCACAGTGCGCCTAGGGAATTTTTTGATACAAAGGCTTATATTCCATCACAAAGTCTTCGACTCATTAGCGAACCAAACATGCAATGGTGCTGTTTCAGCTTCAGGACGAGATGTGGGGAGTTGATGGATTAGGTATCATTTTAAGGAACCACGGGAAACCTTCTCTGATATATCCGATATAAGTTTAAAGTCATTAACAAAGCATCTCCTCTTTTTATATCTGAGTAAAAACGATTTACATAAATGATATTTCTAGAAATAGGGAGAAAATAACTATCGTTGAAAAATGGGAAGTTAAGGATCTTCACTGTGTCACCTTTTCCCAGAAATTAAAATACAACAAAGTTTATGTGGGAACAACAAAAAGAGGTTGTACACCTAATCTTCTTTTTGTTGTTTCCACATAAACTTTGTTGCATTTTCATTTCTGGGAAAAGATGACACAGTGAAGACCCTTAACTTTCCATTTTTCAGCGATCGTTATTTTTTTCCTATTTCTAGCAATATCATTTATGTAGCAAATATAAGAAAAGGAAAAGACGGTACAGCATTGGCACAGCACATTAATGAGAGAAACACACTGCGGATTTGAAGAACATCAAAATACTGGACAAAGAGAGGATTGAAAACAAACGATATACATTGGAAAGCCTACGGATTCAAGAGAGAATATAAAAGTCAATCAACATCAAAGAGGGCAAAGACAACACCAAGCTACAATACTCGGTTGTAACAGCTAAAAGTGAAAATACGTTCTGTGATTCTAGATAAAGTTTTTCTGATAATTAATTATTCATTTATTTATGCTAAATGTGTGTTTGTGCAGTCCCGTTTTGTATAAATAAATGGAAGAAAAATTAACTAATTGTTAGTAAAAAGCTTAATCATGAACTCATAGCCTACTTTGTTCTCCAATAGAAATGCAAAACAAACACCCCCTGAAGAAGTCGGAAATAAACTGATGAAACGTCGGGAAAAATAATGAATTATATTAGTTTTATTCATTGCAAAAACATGACCACAAAACCCATGAAAACTTTCTATGAAATAAAAATTAGTCAATAACGAAGATTATTTTTGTATTTTGCCCTAAATTACACCGTGTTTTTAATTTTCTTAGATTTTTTAACTACAAGCAATTTTTTGATCTGAATATAACGTATGAGCAATAGAATGACTCATACGACCTATGCTACAAAATTATTGTTACTCATACAACCAATGGGAAATACTGGGGAATACAAGTATATAGGAGTAAAGTTAATAAAAGGAAATCTGATACAGTTACATATAGTGTGCTTAGGATGTATGTATGCTCAGTCAGAATGAGTCTCAAAAACAATAATCCAGCTAAAGAGCAACAAGGCAGCAGAAACTGATGACTTACCAGCTGAACTATTTATGACCGTAGGTGGCAGGCTAATGATTAGCTCATCTACTCTATATACACGGGATTTAGAACAACAGCATACTGTTTGTTATTTATAAAGTTAAGCATATCAAAATGCAGCGACTATGTTCGCCAGGTCATTTTGTCCTAATGAATGAAAATCTCGAAGCTCCCAATTTTAAACTAAACCAGATAATAAATTCAGAAGGGTAGAACCAAAACTCTAACGGAAAGACCACTTGGAAAAATACATCGCGAAACTAGGTGTCCAACATTGGAGCACTAGCGCAGAAGATCGAGTCGCTTGAAATTCTATTCTGATTACATAGTAAATCAAATGAGACAGCCAAAAATATTGCTATACGCCCACCATCCTAGGAAGGGGGCATACGAATCGGGACATTCCATTTGTTACACCTCGAATTATTGATCTGCGAGCCCATAAAGGGTATATACTATATTCTTGATTGTCTTGACATTGTAAGTCTATCTTGCACTATCCGTCCAATTTTTTTTTTTAGGGAAAATTTCATGGAAATGTCTTTAGAGAAAATTTCATGGAAATGTCTTTAGAGAAAATTTCATGAACATTTTTTCTTAGTGAAAATTTCACAGAAATTTTGTCTTCAGAGAAAATTTCATGGAAATTTCTTCTTACGAAAAAAATTTATGGAAATTTCTACTTAAGAAAAAATTTCAAGGAACATTTTTCTTTATGAAATTTATAAAAATTTGTGGAATTGTCTGTAGCCGCAACAGCCGGAAAATAACATAGGAAATGGTCCGAAGTTTCATCATCTTTTTCTCCATAGCAGTCCACCAAACTACTACGTCGTAAGTAAGTATTGGTCTAATCACGCTTCTGTAGAGCCAGTGGATTATCCTCGGATTCAGGCCCCATTTCGAGCCTATGGCCCGTCTACATTGTGACCAACATCTGTGAGCCCCCTCAGTACGCTCCAGAATGTGACATTTCCAATTAAGTTTCCTGTCCAAGATCACTCCTAAGTATTTGACCTTCTCAGATATCGAAATTGTTATGTTGAGGAAACGTGGTGCGTCAAATTGCTCCACCTTCGTCTTCCTCCTGAGCAGGTATATTTTGAGTCTTCTCTGGGTTAACAATGAGACCCCTGGGTTTGGGTCTCAGTACACTCCAGAATGTGACATTTCCAATTAAGTTTCCTGTCCAAGATTACTCCAAAGTATTTGACTTTGTCACATATCGAAATCGTTTTGTAGAGGAAACGTGGTGCGTCAAATTGCTCCACCTTCGTCTTCCTCGTAAACAGGCATATTTTGAGTCTTCTCAGGGTTAACATTGAGACCCCTGGATCTAGTCTAGTTATATGCCATATACAAGACCCATTCGGCCCTTCTGCATAGCTGGTTCGGATCCTAACCCTGATTGGAACATTTTATGAAATTGGCCACGAAGGCCATCGTGGCGCATAGGTTAGAATGTCCGGGATTCAAATCCCGGCGTGAACATCAACAAAATTTTCAGCGGTGGTTATTCCTTTACTAATGCTGGCTACATTTGTAAGGTATCCTGCTATGTTAAACATCTGTACCAAGAGGCGTCGCTATGCAGCACTCCGTTCGGACTCACTCACAAAAAAGGACGCCCCTATCATTGAGCTTAAAACATTAATCGAACTAAACTCTCAAGCGCATGATATTAGAGAAGATTCCCCCTGTTCCCCTGAGAAAAGTATCCCAAAGTTCATCATATTTCGTTTAAGAGAAATGTCATGGCAGCTGCAGCGTTTTGTGAACATTTGAAAATTGCTTGGAAAATTGGATTTAAAAATATATTTTGGAAATTTTGTTTTTAGGGTTTTCTTTAGGATTTTTGTCTGTTGAGAAATTTTAAATGAGATTTTTGTCTATGGAAATTGTGTTTTGTCTTTGGGGAAAATGTTTAATTTTTTAACAATAGACATTTATTTTTTATTTTTATTTTATTTTTTTTTTTTTTTTTTTTGAAAGAAACTTCTTTTTTTTTGTAAATTTTGTTTATGTACAATTTGACGGAATCTCTTCAGTTAGTTGCATTGAAAATCTCATTAAAATATTTTAAATTTTGTTAAAATTTTGTCTTTAAAGAATTATTTTTTGAAATTTTGCCTTCTGAGAAAATTTTTTTAAACTTTTCTTAAGTTTTGTCTTTAGATAAAAAATTTTGTTTATCTCAATTGAAAATTGAATATTTGTATTTCCATTGGGTTGTATAAGTTATTACAATAAAGGGTGCTCCATATCGTATACGTAATTGGAGTAACTCATACGTCATACTGTACATCATATAAAAGTTCACTTTATTTATTTACGTTTGTAAAACGAAGCATTTTTACATAAATTTTATTGAACTTATTTTTTTTTTTCTTACTTTTTATACCCACGACCGAAGGATGGGGGTATACTAACTTCGTCATTCTGTTTGTAGCTCCTTGAAAGTCGATCTAGCCATGTCCGTCCGTCTGTCTGTAGACAGCACGCTAACTTTCGAAGGAGTAAAGCTAGCCGCTTGAAATTTTGCACGAATACTTTTTATTAGTGTAAGTCGGTTGGAATTGTAAATGGGTCATATCGGTCCATGTTTTGATATAGCTGTCATATAAACCGATCTTGGATTTTGACATCTTGAGTCACTAGAGGGCGCAATTCTTATCCGATTTGGTTAAA
This sequence comes from Stomoxys calcitrans, assembly GCF_963082655.1. Taxonomy (NCBI): domain Eukaryota; kingdom Metazoa; phylum Arthropoda; class Insecta; order Diptera; family Muscidae; genus Stomoxys; species Stomoxys calcitrans. The sequence goes on from NC_081554.1 coordinate 29,512,434, forward strand.
ATTTCACATGAGATATTTTGTTATGATTTCCAACAACTGTGTTAATTGTGGTTCAAATCGGTTCATAACCGGATATAGCTGTCATATAAACTGATCTTGGATTTTGACATTTTCAACCACTAGAGGGCGCAATTCTTATCCGATTTGGCTGAAATTTTGCATGAGGTGTTTTGTTATGACTTCCAGCAACTGTGCTAAGTACGGTACAAATCGGTTCATAACCTGATATAGCTGCCATATAAATCGATCTAGAATCTTGACTTCTGGAGCCACTAGAGGGCGCAATTCTTATCCGATTTGGCTGAAATTTTGCAAGAAGTGTTTTGTTATGAGTTTCAACAACTGTGCCAAATATGGCGAAAAAGAGATACCGGTAAAAAAAAACTCGACAAATGCGATCCTGGTGGAGGGTATATAAGATTCGACCCGGTTGAAATGGTATAGTTTTGTAGGTCTTTAACCCTAAATCCTTTTTTAAGCAGCTAATTATCGATATTAGTCTCTATAATCTCCCTTTGTTTGTTTAGATCATTGAATGCATCAAGTAAGATCATCTGATCAATATTAATTTACTACTTAATATTTGAACTTTCAATTCACTCCATATAGCACTGCGTCAGCAATCGTAGGTTTTCTGTTTTACAATGCGGATGTTTATCATCTTTTTTTCTGTTGCCTGTCTTCTTTTTTTTTGACAAATAATACAAGCGTCTTGTTTATTAAACACGATTATTGTTTGTTATCTTTAGATTAAAATAGCTTATAAGGTCTGACATAAAAACGTGCTAAACAGAATCTCATTTTGATATGTGTTTAAGCAGACACCGACCTTACTTGAAACACTCACTCATTTCACTTTTTCTGTATGGTTGTTATTTGTTTTTATTAGTAGTTCATGTTTATAAATAGCAAGATTTATTTGCTTTTTTTTACTCATCAGGACAAAATGAGGGGTTGTTAGCAATATAACCATTCTTTGGGCGATGTTGGTAATGAGATTTTATTGCAACATTTTTATTATTGGGGATATTTTTAGAATGAGAGAAATTGGAATTATAATCTAGATATAAGTGATTTAGATGTCAGGAGGACTTATCACTTATAAACAATGAAAGCGGCTAAATTTAGAAACTGGGAATTTTGCGACTAGAGTGACTTTGGGCACATAAAGGCAAGATAAGTTTTGGTGCGGAAAATGCCACATTAGATTGTCACGAGGTAAACGAATGTCTGTTTATTCTATATCCACAAATAGCATATTTGTTACATATTTAGTGTCTTCAAACCCTAAATTTCTCTGATTTTAGGCAAACCCGATATAGTTTCTTCCTCAAAAATTCCAACACTTTTTCTGACAAAAGATATGTTTAAGATTAACAAGTAAAAGCGTGCTAAGTTCGACCGGGCCGAATTTTATAAACCCTCCACCATGGATGGCATTTGTCGAGCTCTTGCCACGGTATCTCTTTTAAGGCAAACAAAGGATAAAAGAAAATAATTGCTATGTTATTGAAATAATATCAAGTTATGGTTCATTTCGGACCATAATTGAAATGAATATTGGAGGCCATAGTAGAAGTCATTGTGTAAAATTTAAGCCAAATCTAGTAAGAATTGCGCACTTTAGGGGCTGAAGAAATAAAATAGGGAGATCGGTTTATAGGGAAGCTGTATTAGGCTATAAACCGATTCATACCTTATTCGACACGCAAAATTTCAGCCAAATCGGATACTACTTGCGCCCTCTAGAGGCTCAAGAAATCAAGAAACCAGATCGGTTTATATGGCAGCTATATGAGGTTATGGACCGATTTGAACTATTCTTAACACAGTTGTTGGAAGTCATAACAAAACACCTCATGCCAAATTTCAGCCAAATCGGATAATAAGTGCGCCCTCTAGTGGCTCAAGAAGTCAAGACCCCAGATCGGTTTATTAGACAGCTATATGAGGTTATGGACCGATTTGAACAATTCTTAATACAGTTGTTGGAAGTCATAACAAAACACCCCATTCAAAATTTCAGCTAAATCGGATAATAAGTGCGTCCTCTATTGGCTCAAGAAGTCAAGACCCCAGATCGGTTTATATGGCAGCTATATCAGTTTATGGACCGTTTAGGTTTATAAGACAGGTTTATAAGACAGCTATATGAGGTTATGGACCGATTTGAACTATTCTTTACACAGTTGTTGGAAGTCATCACAAAACACCTCATGCAAAATAATAAGTGCGCCCTCTACTGGCTCAAGAAGTCAGGACCCCAGATCGGTTTATATGGCAGCTATATCAGGTAAAAGACCGATTTGAACAATTCTTAATACAGTTGTTGGAAGTCATAACAAAACACCCCATTCAAAATTTCAGCTAAATCGGATAATAAGTGCGCCCTCTAGTGGCTCAAGAAGTCAAGACCCAAGATCCGTTTATATGGCAGCTATATCAGGTTATGGACCGATTTGAACTATTCTTTACACAGTTGGTGGAAGTCATAACATAACACCCCATGCAAAATTTCAGTTAAATCAGATAATAAGTGCGCCCTTTAGTGGCTCAAGAAGTCAAGACCCCTGATCCGTTTATAGGGCAGCTATATCAAAACGTGAACCGATATAGCCCATTTACTATCCCAGCCGACCTACACTAATAAGAAGTATTTGTGAAAAAAAGCGGCTACCTTTATTCATTCCAAAGTTTACGTGCTTTCGACAGACAGACGGACGGACAGACAGATGGACAGACGGACGGACGGACAGGCGGACGGACAGACAGACGGACGGACAGACAGACGGACGGACAGACGCACGCACGGACAGACGGACGAACGGACAGACAGACAGACGGACGGACGGACGGACGGACGAACGGACAGACAAACGGACAGACAGACGGACGGACAGACGGACAGACAGACAGACGGACGGACGGACAGACAGACAGGCAGACGGACGGACGGACAGACAGACGGACGAACGGACAGACAGACGGACGGACAGACAGACGGACAGACAGACAGACGGACAGACAGACAGACGGGCGGACGGACGGACAGACGGATAGACATACGGACGGACGGATATGGCTAGATCGACTTTAAATGCTATAACGATCAAGAATATATATACTTTATGGGGTCTTAGACGAACATTTCGAGGAGTTACAAACAGAATGACGAAATTAGTATACCCCCATCCCATGGTAAAGGGTATAAAAATCCGGCAAATGCTTTACAGCTCATATGTTTAGTACAAACTGACACTTATTGTGGTCACAAACAGATAGAAAGACAGATACTCGTACATGTTTAGGCATACTCTAAAAATGATTGTTTGCTGCTTAGTAAAGTTGGTTCGAAAGGTCTAGCCCTCCTATTTTTGAATGTTGTCTATAACAACACAAAATATAAAATATAAATATAATTGATATAAAATTCAATACCTCTTCACTCTATAAAACCATCCTTAGCATCATATAGGGAGTTCCTTAAAAGTTGTTCGATTTTCATTTTGGACTCATACAATAATCACATATGACAGCAACAATGTTGGAGGTTTGTTAATAATTCATATTTTTAAATTTGTGTCGTATTGTTGCTCGCTTACCTACCGGCAGTCTGTTTATGAACAAAACAAATAGGTGTAATTAAGACAAACAATGACAAAAATTAATATTCTAGTGTAATCACTTTTCCTTCTTCTGCTTGGCTCCCATATAAGCATTGTCGTCTAATTAACATTTCTAAAAGGTATGATTTTTGCAAAATTTCGATTGTTAGGGCTACTAATTTTGTGTGTCACTTTTGTTCACACTTTGGCTGCTTAAATTTTTAATTGGCTCTAATGACGTAGGTGTGTGCCAGAGGGAGGGTTTTGTTAATAAATTTGTTTACTTGAAATCAAACAAAGACAACACAACAAACAGCCCATCAGGCATTTGCTTGGCATTTGGATAAAAAATTAGCAAATGCAAGATTTTTTTCTTTTTTTTTGTGAAATACTAGGTTTTACTTTCTTAAAACGCCATTTCTTGGGTAAATTTGATCTGTTTTGTTTTTCTTTAAAATTCTATTTTATATATTATAATCTTTTTCCTCGCTTTTCATATAATGTTTAAATTTATTTTTGATTCCCTCTAAAAGAATCCCACTAAATTTATTATGACATAAAACTTCTGACAAACATCATGAGAAATTGTCTGTATGTTTGAAAATTTTGCAAAAATTTAGTCATGTGACTTTATTTTTCCCAAAAAGAAAAAAACAACAACAAAAGATCATTTAATATTAGGTATCGTGTTTTTCATGCTTTTCGGCATGTGCTGCTGCCTATAGTATTCGTGGGAAAATAAGAAATGTGCTTGATATTGAGCATAAATCATTAGCATATGGACTGAAGAAAAAATTTCATAAAAGTCTAAAGGAAAAAATTCCGTGAAATAATCCCTAAGAACAAAATTTCCATGAAATTTTCTCTAAAGAAAAAATTTCCATGAAATTTTCTCTAAAGAAAACATGTCCATGGAATTTTCTCCAAAGAAAAAAATTCCATGAAATTGTCTCTAAAGACAAAATTTCCACAAAATTTTCTCTTAAGAAAAAATTTCCATGAAATTTTCTCTAAAGAAAAAATTTCCATGAAATTTTCTCTAAAGAAAAAATTTCCATGAAATTTTCTCTAAAGAAAAAATTTCCATGAAATTTTCTCTAAAAAAAAAATTCCATGAAATTTTCTCTAAAAAAATTTTCCATGAAATTTTCTCTAAAGAAAAAATTTCCATGAAATTTTCTCTAAAAAAAAACAATTTCCATGAAATTTTCTCAAAAGAAAAAATTTCCATGAAATTTTCTCAAAAGAAAAAATTTCCATGAAATTTTCTCTAAAGAAAAAATTTCCATAAAATTTTCTCTAAAGAAAAAATTTCCATAAAATTTTCTCTAAAGAAAACATGTCCATGGATTATTCTCTAAAGAAAAAATTTCCATGAAATATTCTCTTAAGAAAAAATTTCCATAAAATGTTCTCTAAAGAAAAAATTTCCATAAAATGTTCTCTAAAGAAAAAATTTCCATGAAATTTTCTCTAAAGAAAAAATTTCCATGATATTTTCTCTAAAGACAAAATTTCCATGAAATTTTCTCTAAAGAAAACATGTCCATGGAATATTCTCTAACGAAAAAATTTCCATGAAATTTTCTCAAAAAAAAAAACAATTTCCATGAAATTTTCTCTAAAGAAAAAATTTCCATGAAATTTTCTCTAAAGAAAAAATTTCCATGAAATTTTCTCTAAAGAAAAAATTTCCATGAAATTTTCTTTTAAGAAAAAATTTCCATGAATTTTTCTTTTAAGAAAAAATTTCCATGAAATTTTCTCTAAAATAAAAATTTCCATGAAATTTTCTCTAAAGAAAAAATGTCCATGAAATTTTCTCTAAAGAAAAAATTTCCATGAAATTTTCTCAAAAAGAAAAAATATTTATGAAATTTTCTCTAAAGAAGAAACTTCAAATAAATTTTCCCTAAAAGAAAAATTTTCTGAAATTTTCTAAAAGCAAAATCTCAAGGAAATTGTCATTTGAATGTTGTTTTGAAAACAGAATTTCTAGAAATTTTTTTTTCTAAATTTCATGGAACTAAAGACATAGGCAATGAGAACAAGTAAAAAGGCGTTAAGTTCGGCCGGGCCGAACTTTGCATACCGTATATACTCGGATATATACGTAAACCACCTTTCGTCATAATTTATGCCCCAATTGCAGCTTTATGTAAATATGGTCCGATTTGGACCAAATTCGACAAGGATATTGAGTGGTCTAATAAGTACAAGTGATTGTTCTATTTTGTAGAACAAAATACTGTTTTTTTTGGTAGCCATATCCAACTATAGACCTCTTGGAACCATAAACGACACGGATGTCGAAAAGCCTAACATAAGTCATAGTTTCAAATTTCAGCGAAATCGGACTATAAATGTGCCTTTTTTGGGGTGAAGACTTTAAACCGATAAATCGGTTTATATGACAGCAATATCCAAATCTGAACCGATCTGGGCCAAATTGAAGACGGCTGACTAAGAGCCTAACACAACTCACAGTCCCAAATTTCGGCGTAATCGGACAAGAAATGTGCCTTTTATGGGCCTACAACTATAAATCGAGATATCGGTGTATATGGTAGCTATATCCAAATCTGGACCGATCCGTGCTATATTGTGGACAAATGTCGAGGGGCCTAGCACAACTCATTGTCCCAAATTTCGGCGAAATCGGACAATAGATGAGCCTTTGATGGGCCCAAGACCCTAAATCGAGAGATCGGTCTATATGGCAGTTATATCCAAATCTGGACCGATCTGAGCCAAACTGAAGAAGAATGTTGAAGGGCTAAACACAACTCATTGTCCCAAATTTTGGCGAAATCGGACAATAAATGCGACTTTTATGGGCCCAAGACCCTACATCGAGAGATCGATCTATATGACAGCTATATCCAAATCTGGACTGATCCGTGCCATATTGTTGAAAAATGTCGAGGGTTCTAGCACAACTCATTGTCCCGAATTTTGACGACATCGGACAGTAAATGCTCGTTTTATGGGTCTATATGACAGCTATATCCGAATCTGGACCGATCTGGGCCAAATTGAAGAAGGATGTCGATGGGCCAAACGCAACTCACTGTCCCAATTTTCAGGAAAATCGGATAATAAACATGGCTTTTATGGGCCTAAGACGCTAAATCGGCGGATCGGTCTATATGGCAGCTATATCCAAATCTGGAGCAATCTGAGCCAAATTGAAGAAGGATGTCGAAGGCCCAAATTTGAGGAAAATCAAATAGTAAATATGGCTTTAATGGCCCTTAGACCATAAATCAGGGGATCGGTCTATATGGGGGTTATATGAAGATATAGTTAACCTGCTTATGGACAAAAAAAGAATCTGTGCAAAGTTTCAGCTCAATATTTCTATTTCTAATGACTGTAGCGTGATTTCAACCGACAGACGGACGGACATGGCTAGATCGTCTTAGATTTTTACTCTGATCAAGAATATATATACTTTATAGGGTCGGAAATGAATATTTCGATATGTTGCAAACGAAATGACAAAATGAATATATCGCCATCCTTCGGTGGTTGGTATAAAAATTATTTAACAAAAATGAAACTATTTTTTTTTTTTCTTCATTTCATTTTATTTTCTTTCACTGGATCGTATGAGTAATGACAATGTGAGGTACTCTATGTCGTATGATTATTTAGAGTTACTTATACGCCCTACCATTAAATACCATGAACCATTCATAATACCATGAACTTTATAAAATTTTGAGATCAATTTAAGTTTATGTTATAGAAATATATATTAAATTTTTTTTTCTTCTTTCACTTACCAGACATAAAATGCAATAAAATTGATACAATGGGATACAATACTGGACTGTAAGTAATATCGGGACAATCGTAGCCCAAAACATTCACAATACGATCGGCTACCGATCGACCGGTACTTGTTAAATGATAGGGCAGACAATGAGTTGCATCAACAAATGAAGGTAACATAATGGGTTTCTCAGAGAGTTCTGTTGTACCGAAAACCTAGAAAATTAGGAAAAAAAAAACAAACAAAGGAAAATTTTATGAACAATGAAATTTGGAAACGTGAGCTTTTTTAGTTAATTTAAAAATTTTTAAATAATTTATATTCGCTCTTACCTGATGAACCATTTCCCAATAGAAACCCTCAACCATTGGGGGTTTTGTATTGTGCTGAGCGCACAGTGTCGGCCATAATTGTGATCTTATGGGTGAATTTATGGGCCATGAATTTTCTCTAAGAATACTTTTAACATCACGTTTTTTGCCCTGATCCAGGAGCTGTTTTATTTCGGTATATGAACGCAAGGCAGGTTCTTTGCCTGTAAGAAAAAGAAAAAATATTATTGAAGAGCATTTATTTCCAATTAAAGTTTATTACTTAATAAATATTAACATAAGTTTATGCATATTTACAATATCATAATTGGTGGCTAAGGTCAGTTTCAATCATAGACAAAGTATAATAATCTCAACATAGTCAAAACATATGAATTACAGCTTACAGAAAACAGGGAAAACTGATTAAAAAGGCATTGCAAACATCAAAAGATGCCAACGTTTTAGATTTTCTTTAATTTTTATATTTATTTGTTATTACTTTTATTTTTATTTATTTATTTTTTTGTTTTAACTAACTTTTCTATTTCTAATAGAATTTTTTCTGGGAATTTTCATCACACTACTTTCGAGAGCATGATTAGTCTGTATGTCATTTATTATCGCTTGCTGTGATAAGGTAGTATACTCGTAGAACTGCCTTTAGTGTATGTAAAAGTCCTATCTAACATGCCGCCTAGCTAGCTTGTGTGTCTAGTAATGTCTATTGAAGTGATTTTCTTATCTTTTGTTTTCAAAGATTGTAATTAAATTCAATGTTCTGTATTAGAGTCTGTTTTTTCTTTCATCCTCCAGTTTCTCGAGCACAATGTTTGCAGTGTTTTTTTTTTGTTTCACTTTTGTTGTCGATATCAGTCATTTTTTGTGTATTCTGATTTACGATGTGTCTGTCCGTTGATATTTTTGTATTTTTTTGTTTTGTTTCATGTCTAACAGCTGTTAAGATTAAATATTGACGTATTAAATTCTGTAATCGCTCAAAAAAGATTATCTTTAAATATGATTTCATTTGCCGGCTACAGCCAAAAAAATATGACTGTCAAACAAGTGAAAGCATATTAAGTTCGATGGGGCCAAAATCTGGATACCCACAACCTCGGATATATATTGGGTTGCCCAAAAAGTAATTGCGGATTTTTTAAAAGAAAGTAAATGCATTTTTAATAAAACTTAGAATGAACTTTAATCAAATATACTTTTTTTACTTTTAATAAACGAGCCTTTTATGGGCCCAGAATCATAAATCACGAGATCGGTATAAAATGTAGCTACATCCAAGTATAGTACGATCTGGATCATATTCGTTACGTATGACAACCTGTAATGCCAAGTTTCAGCAAAATTGGATAATAAATGAGACTTAAATGGGCTTGAGACCACAAATCGATAGATCGGTATATATGGGGGCTATATCAAGATATAGTCCCATATAACCCATCTTCGAACTTAGATTGCCTATGAATAAGACAAAAATCTGGGCATAGTTTCAAGTCAATATCTCCATTTTTTAAGACTACAACGTGATTTCAACAGAGGGCGACGAAAGAACGATCTGGCCAATATGTAAATATAAATCGTCTTGGAATTTTACAGTGATCAAGACTACTTTGTAGGGTCGGAAAGGTGGATCTACTGCAACAGAATGACGAATTTGATTTTGTATTTTGTGGCATGGCATTTTAATTTTCGAACTGTTTAAAATTTTTTGATAATTATATACAACTATTTGGATCAGGCCCGGTCCACAGCTCCTTCATTAATACCTTTTGTTTCAGCCCCATATTGTCTATCATGACAATATGGGGCTGAAACAAAAGGTATTAAAAAGTTTATATAACCATTTGGTAGGCTTTGAGGGTGGAGCGGTCGCTTAGCCACCCCACACAAAATTCCAATATCGCTTAAATCGGTTCGCCCATCTTCGAGATTTGGCTAGGGTGTGGCATTTTTTCAAAAAAAATTAGTGAAATTTACTAAAAATTTTCTCTAAAGACAAAATTTCGGAGAAATTTTCTCTTAAGACAAGATTTCGGAGAAATTTTCCCTAAAGTCAAAATTTCAGTGAAATTTCCCCTGAATAAAAAATTTCAGTGAAATTTCCCCTGAATAAAAAATTTCAGTAAAATTTTCCCTAAAGTCAAAATTTCAGTGAAATTTTCCCTGAATAAAAAAATTCAGTAAAATTTTCCGTAAAGTCAAATTTTAATGAAATTTGTACTAAATCCAAGATTTTGGAAAAATTTTCTATAAAAATAAAATTTCAGTGAAATTTTCCCTAAAGACAAAATTTCAATGAAATTTTCCATAAAGCAAAATTTCAATGAAATTTTTCCTAAAGCCAAATTAAGTGAAATTTTCTCTAAACACAAAATTTCGGTGAAATTTTCTCTAAACACAAAACTTCAGTGAAATTTTCCCCTAAGACAAAATATCAGTGAAATTTTCCCTAAAGACAAAATTTCAGTGAAATTTTCAATAAAAAAAAATTAATAAATTTTTCCTCAATATCAATGAAATGTTTCCTTAACACAAAATCCTAATAAATTTTCCCTTTAAGGAAAAATTTCAGTAATTTTGTTTTTGAAGACAAAATTTACGTTGAATTTTCCCTTAAGAAAAAATTTCAATAAAATTTTCTTTAAAGACCAAATTTTAGTGAATTCTTTGAAGCTCTGAAACCAAATTTTCATAAATTTGTCTTTAGGGAAAAATTTCAGGGAATCCCTGAAGATAAAATGTTAGTAAATTTTTCCGTGATGACAAAATTTTAATGAAATTTTCCCTAAAGACAAATATTTCAATTCCCCTCTTCACAGAACAGCATTTTGGAGAAGCTACGTTTTGTAGTTCTGCTTTCAAATTTGCCCTCCGTTAAAGAACTGCCTGCTGCTTCTCTCAGATCAAAAAGCGCTGGCCGTTGCCACTTTAAACTCAATAACTATGGAGCTCCTATTTATTGCCGAGTTCAAATGATGAGCTTCTTCACACTTTCTTATCTAGTTCATTATTTACAATGCATTCAACTAAAAAGTCTGCAAAACTGCTTCCCCATATAGCGAATCTCCGGCCATCCATCTTTCTTGCTGAAAGCGATGAAGAATACGGACTGGTGAACTTAGAACTAAGCAATTCACTGATCGAATTGAACTAGTTCACTAGCTGAACTATTGAACGAACTAGTTTTTAGTCTAAGTGATCAATATTTCACACAGTATGCTAGTCGGAGGCCATCGTAGCGCAAAGGTTAGCATGTCCGCAACAGAAAAAAATTTCAGCGGTGGTTTTCCCCTCCTAATGCACTCATTGATATGTGAGAGGTTTGTCCCTGTTCCTAAGTGGAATCTTTATGGGCAAAAATTGCAATTTTGCTAGAGAGTATCTTGTATGCGATGGGAAGGATACTTATTCCTTTGTAGTTGCCACATACTGTGTTGCCCTCCTTTTTGTGTTCGCGGCGTATTATGCTAAGGTTCTTGTGATGGGATCGCACAGATGAGGAGGTGATATATTCGCATCATTACAGTGTCCCCAACGGTCTTAAATAGCACAGCTGGTAAGCCATCGATTTCTGCTGCCTTGTTCTTCTTTAGTGGGGTCACTGCTTTAATGGGCAACATTGACCAACGCTAACATAAGCCCATTGACCTCAAGAACTGTACCTTACCATTGGATCAAAAACATCCAATTGGGATACAGTTTGTAAATTTCACTGGGTAACTTTCCCACTACTTAAAAATAGAACGAAAAAGTCCAAATATTTTAATAAGGAAAAAGAACGTTTTCAATTCTTAATTCTCATTCGTGTTTAAGTCTATGACATATATCTATTATCACCTCTAATGTTTCACTTTAATTTAGAACTTAAATAAATTTGATGCCATTATTGATATTCGTTGAGTGTTCATTGTGGTGTGCATGAGACAAATGCCTGAATACAGAATTTAATTAACAAATGCAACTTTTCGTTGTTTTTTCGATTGTTTATGGTTGATAAGAAAAATTAATGTTAATTGGAAAATAATGGTAATTATTAAATTTTCAAGATATTTATGGCTAATGTGCGAATATAAATCGCTAAATGGTTGTTTAGTTAGAATTGTAAATATAATGTGATATGATAGGGACACTAAAGTCGTAGAAAAAGGAATGTAATATTCGATTATTTTTGCTGACTTTTAAATATTTTTTGCAATACTATTCTTTGAATAGAAAGCATTAAGCAACGGTCTAAAGCCGGACTATATCCTGCAATGGAATCTCAATAAAATTTTAAAACCAAAGAAAGAAAGAGCAAACTTACAAACCAAACGAAAGGCACGTCGCATGTGGTGTAGGTGCCACTGCCTATGCACAAAAAGGCGAAGAACAAAAGAGTTTTTGCAAAAGATGTTTGTGTTTGTTGCTGTTAGCATCGTTGGATAAGTGGGATTTGAATAAGGAAAGTAAGATTTGATTTGTTTTCTATTGCGTTTATGAAACAAGTCGACTTAAAGAGCCATGTTCAAATTCAGATATGTGCTGTATCTTACTCTTGTTGGTATGGTGCTTTGCAACCATGATCCATTTTTACATCTCCTGCTGATGATTTTTTTTCGTCGAAAATGAAATCGCGATACAGGAAATCAGTCAAAGGCTTTAAGCAAAAGTACAATTTTTACAGACTTTAAAATGTTTTCTGCTATACTATTCTTTGAATAGAAAGCATTAAATAATGGTCTAAAGCCGGGAAATAACCCGCATTGGAATCTCAAAAAAAAAAAGAAAATACAACTAAAAAAATGTACGGGTAAGCTGAAATTTACAGGGAAAATGACAAAAAAAAAATAGCAACTGACTCTGGGACCATCAACTGACTGTGGAGTCCTTGTTTGGATCTAGATGGTAGAAACTAGAAATAGTGTTTCAAATACTCAAATTCTTCAAATATGCCTGGTTTTTTGTCTTATTCGAGTACTACTTCGAATCATATTGACCATATTCTTAAAAACTATCCAGGAACTTCAAATGTGTATTTCTGGCATAATTTTAGGGAAATATGCAACAATTTTTTTTATTGCCCTCCTTACTACTCTTTCAAGACGTGCTAAATTTTTGAAGACTTTTTCCGCAATGAAACAGGAAAGCTAGAAGTTACCACACAGTGATCTTGGTAACATAATTTTCGCACAATGTTCAGCATTCAATTCATTTATGGTCCGAATCGGACTATAGCTTGATATAGCTCCAATAGCATAGCAGTTCTAATTCATTATTCTTTGTTTGCCCAAAAAGAGATACCGCGCAAAGAACTCGACAAATGCTATCAATGGTGGAGGGTATATAAGATTCGGCCCGCCCGAACTTAGCACGCTTTTACTTGTTAGCATTGCCATTTTGCCCATAAGATGAACAGCTCGCTTGTTTTAAGATTTTAAAGCAGAAAATGCTTAGAATTAATGCTGTCAAATTGTACTATTGTACCAGCTACTCTTACAAAAATTGTATAATAAAGTAGAAATTAGTTAAAATTTAAATTACGGATTTTCTGTAAAAAATTACATTAAAAATGTTTTGATTTCCAAAATGTAGGTCATTCTAATTTTTCTTTGTTAAATCCTTGTCTTATACAATACACGAAACTATATCACAATCAAATATTACATTATTAAGCATTCTACGAACAAAACTATCAACAAGTTCCCCATAGATCCACAATTTCATTCAATAACAACACCTAGTGTCATGAAATGTTGCAACTCAATAGCAGCACTTCATAGGTTATCAATAGCAAAACACAACAACCGATATCAATCCACTATTATAAAATCCCATTCAAATGAAATAAGCCATTATGCAATTAATTATTGTAATTAAATGAAATTTCAAAAAGGCACACTCACACACACACTTACAAAAATTCCAGAGAAATTTTAGAACTCTTACAGTAAATCACCACCCTCGCTAGTTACTAATACATATAAGGCAAGAGCAATTATATAACAATTTCTACATCTATTACCAACTGGTGGTGTATTGTTGTAATTGACTTTTTAAACCATTAAAGATTTTTCCATATATCGTTAATGGAAATAGAAAGAAAGAGGGAAGATTACATTTGTAAACTTTTTTTTGTAGTGTGTTGAAATGTTTTGCGGTTTGAGTATGATGATGACGATAATTGTAATAGAGGTGAGGATATGGTTATGATAACAATGTTACACCCATATAACACAATTACAAAATCTACCTCACGCGGGTACTTTGCATTGTTATTAGCTCATAAAATGTAATTGAAACAAGACTTGTGGTTGAAGTGTAACTGTCCGTAATAAGGTTGACAGGAAGAGGAAATTTTGAATAAAATCTATTGGGTTGCCCAAAAAGTAATTGCGGATTTTTTAAAAGAAAGTAAATGCATTTTTAATAAAACTTAGAATGAACTTTAATCAAATATACTTTTTTTACACTTTTTTTCTAAAGCAAGCTAAAATTAACAGCTGATAACTGACAGAAGAATGAAATTACAGAGTCACAAGCTGCGAAAAAAATTGTCAACGCCGACTATATGAAAAATCCGCAATTACTTTTTGGGCAACCCAATACTATAACATTATTCCCAAAGACTAAACAACTCGAAATCCGTGATAGGTTTAAAGGGTAGTTACATAAGTTTATGAACCGATTTGGACCATGCTTAGCACTGTTATTAGAAGTCATAAAAAAACACCTCATACAAAATTGCAGCCAAATCGAATAAGAATTGCGCCGTCTAGAGGCTCAAGAAATCACTGTCCGAGATCGGTTTTTAGTACAGCTATATCAGGTTATGAAACGATTTGCACCATACTCAGCACAGTTGTTGGAAGTCATAACAAAAACCTCATGCAAGATTTAAGACAAATTGGGTAAGAATTGCGCCCTCAAGAAGTCTTTAAAAGTCAAGATCCAGTTTCGGTAAGTACGGCATTTATATCAAAACATGGACAAATATAGACCATTTTCAATTCCAAACGTCCAACTCTAATAGGAAGTATCTGTGCAAGATTTATTCCTTTATTCCTTCGAAAATACGTTCGACAGACGAACGGACAGACAGAGGAACATGGCTAGATCGATTTAGATTGTCAAGACGATCAAGAATATATATACATTCATAGGTCAATATTTCAATGTTTTACAAACAGAATGACGAATATGGACTCCCCATGTGTAAAAAAAAACAAAGTGGCTTAGGAAATAAAAATAATTTTTTTTTTTAATTTTTTCAAAACTTTTCAAAATCTCTTAAAGAAAATGTTGTTGTTATAAAAATTAAAAAAAAAAAAAATACTTTACCAATATCAATGCTCTAAGTAGTGAAAATATATGAAATTTCATCAATATCATAACTTTTTTTGTGTGTTTTTCATTCGAGACGAACTCAATGATCGGAGATTTTCTTTGCAAATGGAAAAGGAAAGCCGGAGATAGCAACACACATCAACCTCTATGGGAGGTGTATCGTCTTTGGTTAAGACAAAACTTTCAACCATTCTAGGTGTAAAGACATTTCAAGCATTTTATGTGTGATAACTTCAAGGGCCGTGCGTTGGTACTGTACACTAATAGACTGTACAATAATATTGGGTTGCCCAAAAAGTAATTGCGGATTTTTCATATAGCCGGCGTTGACAAATTTTTTCACAGCTTGTGACTCTGTAATTGCATTCTTTCTACTGTCAGTTATCAGCTGTTACTTTTAGATTGCTTTAGAAAAAAATGTGTAAAAAAGTATATTTGATTAAAGTTCATTCTAAGTTTTATTAAAAATGCATTTACTTTCTTTTAAAAAATCCGCAATTATTTTTAAAAAAAGTTTTGTAAAATTTAATGATATTAGCACAAACAGGCAAAAAACTTGAAAATGAGAAAATTCGGCAGAGCCCGTCTGGGATTCGAACCTGTTCACACGGAAAAATAGCGAGAGCCGTTGCCGTTGTCTAGCGTTCGAAGTCATCAATTCAACTTCCTTCAACTTCAACAGATACACAGAATCATGGGTACCACGAACTTCCGTGGTAGTATAATTGTCGAGGAATAAATCCACTATTTTTGGGATTATATACCTAAATTGGAAGATCGATCTATAAAGCAGCTATAACATAATATGATCTGATCTGGATCATATGCTGGTTGGATGACAGGAGGCTTAAAACAGCTTACTGTTTTAAAGTTCCGTAAAATCTGGTAATAAATGCGGCTTTTACGGGCTTAAGACGCTTAATCGGCAGATCGGTCCCTATGAGAAATATGTCTAAATAGGCAATACACGAGCTTGGATGTCGAAAGGCTTATAAAATGTCCATGTTTCAAATTTATGCGAAATCGAGTAATAAATGCCGATTTTATGGACTTAAGACCCCATGTCGGTTGATCGGTCCATTAAGCAGCTATATCTAAATATGGTCTGATCTGGACCATAATTGGTTTGGATGTCGGAAGTCTTAATACAAGTCACTGTTTCAAATTCCAGCGAAATTGGATAATAAATGCTACTTTAACGGGCATTGGACCCTATGTCGGATGATAAGCTTATCAGGCAGTTATATCCGGTCCGATGTGGACCATATTTGGGTGGGATGATGCAAGGCTTAAAACAACTCAAATTTTAGATTTTTGCAAATTTTGCCCATGAACATTCCACCAAGGAACAGGGGCAAACTTCCCACATATCAATGAATGCAGTCCGATTCAAGTTTAAGCTCAATGATAAAGGGCCTCTTTTTTATAGCCGAGTCCGAACGGCGTGCCGCAGTGCGACACCTGTTTGGAGAGAAGTTTTTTACATGGCATAATACCTCACAAATGTTGCCAGCATTAGGAGGGGAAAATCACTGATGAAAATTTTAACTGATGGTCTCGCCAGGATTCGAACCCAGGCGACATGCTAACCTCTGCGCTACGGTGGCTTAAAACAACTCACTGTGTATAATTTCAACGAAATCGGGCAATAAATGCGACGTATAGGGCCTTAAGACCCTGAAAAGGGAAAACGGCATCCAAATATGGTACGATTTGGTCCGTTCAAAAATTTAACCTTCGTGTCAAAAAAAACGAACAAATCTGTGCCAAATTCCAACTCAAGCTTTTTCATTTAGAACAAGTAAGAGCGTGCTAAGTTCGGCCGGGCCGAATCGTATGTACCCTCCCATATGGATCGCATTTGTCGAGTTCTATGTGCGGTATCTCTTTTTAGGCAAACAAAGAATATTGAATGTTATGCTATTGGAGCTACATCAAGTTATAGTCCGATTCGCACAATAAATGAATGCTGAACATTGTAAAAGTCATTGTGTAATATTTCAGTTCATTCGGATATGAATTGCGCCTTGGGCTCAAGAAGCAAAATCGCGAGATAGGTTTATATGGGAGCTGTATCAAGCTATTGATCGATTCCGACCATATGATGATACGTATGTTGAAAGTCATGAGAGAAGCCGTTATACAAGATTTCTGCCAAATCGGATGAGAATTGCGCCCTCTAGAGGCTCAAGAAGTCAAGATCCCAGATGGGTTTATATGGCAGCTATATCAGGTTATGTACCGAAAGATCGCCAAAATATCATGAAAGCTGAAAACACAGTGCCAGTCTTTAGAGGTAACTATACAAGTCAAAAAAGTTTCAACAATTTTCCCAACAATGATACAAATTTTAAACGTGGGCCGTTAATGTTACTTTCGACAGCGTGGCTCATTAAAATTGATTGATTAATTTTTGCAGTTACTCATTCCACTTCTTGTTATTTGCGTTACTCATACAACACTATGCCCGTTATCCATTGTCGGTTATCGAATAATTAAACCCTTGCCCTTGCAATACAATATGAGTATTGCAAGGGCTAAGGGTGGTTCACACGGTTAGGTAGTTCGCCGTTCGCACCGAATAGATACAAGAACTTAATTATCTTATAAAAATAATTTGAAAGCAAATATTTTAGCCTTAACTTAAGAAACTTTCAAGCGTATCTACAATTATTGGTTAATATTAAGTACAATGCGTCGTATAAGTAATTTTAATTACAAGCCATAGGATCGTATGATTATTAAATATTCAAATTACTTATACAACAGAGCTGAAGGCCACCATGAGCGGAGGTTAGCCTATGCCGCTTAACGCCTGGGTTCGAAACCTGGCTAGAACATCAGAAAAACTTTTTCAGTGGCATTCCTCGTAAATTTAAAAAAGTTTCTAGATTTAATCGTCATTTCCAAAACATTTACTAGAATTTTATATTCGAAACAAATGTCGGCGTAATTGAAGATCTTTGAAACACAATAAGCCTAATAGAGATATGAATGCAATCAGTCATCCATATCTCTTAAGCTCACAACAGATTATAGAAGGTGTTCGTTTGTAATGCAACAAAAGCAACAAAAAAAAGTGGAATGAAAATGAATACGGCGTATTTTCTAGATTTTGCAAATATAATGTAGGGAGAAAACGCATCAATGGAAATGAAACCTAAATGAAAAAAAAAAAAAAACCAAATGTCATGTAAGGGTGTGACAAGTGTACAGTTATATAAGAAGTAGAAAGTATATTATAAGAAATCGATTAATTTATAATGAGTAGGCTGTAAATAACACAACACAAAGATTGTTAAAGGACTAGCTTAAATTTTGAAATAGTGGATTATTGAAAAAATTTTATAAAAATGAATTCTTTTGGAACATTTTCATAAAAAACTGTTGTCATTCGATGAACATTTTTAGAATATTTTATTAAAATTTAATTTTTACAGAAAATTATCTTAAAATTTTGTGATGAGAAAATTTTCATTGAAATTTTGTTATTAAAATATAATAAAATATTAAACATGTGATTAAAATTTCGTATTTATGAAAATTTACTAAAATTTTGTCTTTAGAACAAATGTCATAGACATTTGGGCTCAAATGAAATTTCATCAAAATTTTGTCTCTGAGGAAAATTTCATTAAAACTTTGTCTGTAAGAAAATTTTGTTTAAAGTTCGTCCTTAAAGATTTTGTTTTAATTTTTTTAAGATCATTTAAAGAAAAAATTTGCTCAAAATTAGGTCAAAAATTGTCTTAAAATTTTATGATGAGAAAAATTTCATTAAAATTTTGTCTTAAAATAAATTTATTAAGATTTCGTATTTAAGATAATTTGCTAAAATTTTGTCTTTAGAACAAATTTCATAGAAATTTGGTCTTAAATGAAATTTCATTAAAATTTTGTCTTTAAGGAGAATTTCATTAAAACCTTGTCTGTAGGGAAAATTTTGTTTAAAGTTTGTCCTTAAAGATTTTGTTTTAATTTTTCTTAATGTCATTTTAAGAGAAAATTTGCTCAAAATTAGTTTAGGTTTAAAAGAAAGTGCAGATATTAATTCGCCCCATACTCCGAAGCCAGTAATCGGCTTGTTGTGAGCTCCAAAAACTAAAAAGTTTTCGCAATTAATACTATTCAAATACAGCATACCAAAGCACGCCCCTTGAAGCCATCGCACGTAATATGGTTGAAAAGACTGCTAACCAAAGACGAAACGCTACCCATAGTGGTTGATGTTCGTGTTGCTATCTTTGGCTTTCCTTTTCCATTTACAATCTCCGTTCAATGAGCTCCTCTCGAAAGAGAAACAAACAAAAATTCTAAAAAGTAACTTCGAAGAAGAAAATTTTAAATAAGGAATTCCGCGCTGCTTACAAAATTCTTAATTGTTTTCCATACCACTCCCCTAAGGTATCGTGTCTCCACCTAAATACCGGTGCCTGTTAGCCGCGATAGCCCGGCAATGCCATAGGAAATGCTCCAACGTCGCATTACCTTCCCCACATGCTATCACTTGCTGCACCGATTTTGGATAAGTGAGCTTGTAGCCCTATGAGTCCCGTTATGATACCAAACACTATACGGACCTTCATCTTATTTCCTTTAAGAAATAGCCTCGTCCTCTCATGATCCGGATCACTCCATAGGATTTTTACCGTCCTATAGTTTCGCTGTTATTAAGGGCTACACGCATTTTGTCCCGTTATGTACCGTTATGATACCAAACACTATACGGACCTTCATCTTCCTTTAAGAAATAGCCTCGACCTCTCACGATCTGGATCACTCAATAGGATTTTCACCGTCCTACCGTTTCGCTGTTCCTCAGTGCTACACGCATTTAAAACGGCCCACGCACTTAAATCGACTCATGCACTTAAATCGGTCCACGCACTAAAATTGGACCACGCCCATAAATCGAACAGCGTCGACCGAAAAAGTATGCGGGTTAACCAAGTTTATGGACGGCAGTTCTCTGGCCTTCACTGCTAAATCGTTTGCCTCGTCATTTCCCCTAACTCTGTTATGGACCGGCACCCAAACGATGCGGATTGTGCCATCCTCAGAGAAGGCATTAATTTCCTTCTAACATTTCAAGACTGTTCGTGATCTTACCATCCTGATTGTATTGCCCTTATGGCCATTTTACTGTCCGCAAAGATGTTCACACTCGACGTAATCGCGTTAGAACCACACCATCTCACAATCCCAAAGCAGCCGGTTGTAGGTACCGGTTTGACCCGATGAAGTCCTTCATCGGCAAGGGCTGACGCCTCAGTGTACAACACACTGCTACAACAACAACAACCCCCTCATGCATTCAGTGATCGCCCGGATTTCCGCCTGAAGGACCGTATTATGATCAGGCAGTCTAAAACAGATCTTTGTCCCTGGATTCTCAATGTTAACCCCCAGGCCCACTCTGTCCCATAGCTTTGATCTATCCATGATCTTCCAGATGGCAATATTAGGGTTCCGTCAGTCCAAGACTTTGCCGTTGGCAGCAGTGTCTCGCACTCGACCTCAAGGGACGTCTCAGGTATCCGATCCAGGTTTCCTATCGTCGCCTCGATTATATCGCGAAGGTATGAGCTGCTCCCATTCTCAATCCATTCTCCCATCGCCTTAAGTCTAGTAGCGGCAATGGCTGCCTCACATTTAATCTGTATGTCAATGGGTCGGATATCTAGAACAGTCTCCAGTGCCCTAGTGGGCGTAGGAGGCCACCGTAACGCAGAGGTTTGCATGTCCACCTATGACGCTGAACGCCTGGGTTCGAATCCTGGCGAGACCGTCAGAAAAAAATTTCGGCCGTGGTTTTCCCCTCCTAATGCTGGCAACATTTGTGAGGTACTATCCCATGTAAAACTTCTCTCCAAAGAGGTGTCGCACTGCGGCACACCATTCGGACTCGGCTATAAAAAGGAGGTCCCTTATCATTGAGCTTAAACTTGAATCGGACCGCACTCACTGATATGCGAGATGTTTGTTCCCCTGTTCCTTAGTGGAATGCTCATGGGCAAATTTTGCAATTTTTTCACCAGTGGTTCTCATCGCTCCACCTTTGCCAAGACAACATGTTCTCTGAACTTGTTGTATGGTCCCAACGCTGTACTATTTCTCAATAGCAGCCCACGAAATTACTGAGGCGTAAGTAAGTATTGGTCTAATCATGTTCCTGTAGAGCCAGTGGATCATTCA
The DNA here is from genome assembly GCF_963082655.1 of Stomoxys calcitrans. Classification (NCBI taxonomy): domain Eukaryota; kingdom Metazoa; phylum Arthropoda; class Insecta; order Diptera; family Muscidae; genus Stomoxys; species Stomoxys calcitrans. The sequence continues at coordinate 29,533,664 of NC_081554.1, forward strand.
GGCCCCATTTCGTGCCTACGGCCCGTCTACATAGTGCCCAACATCTGTGAGCCTTCTCAATACGCTCCTGAATGTGACGCTTCCAATTAAGTTTCCTATCCAAGATCACTGCTAAATATTTGACCTTGTCAGATATCGAAATCGTATTATTGAGGAAACGTAGTCCGTCAAATTGACCCACCTTCGTCTTCCTCGTAAATAGGCAGATTTCCACGTTTTCTATAGTAGCCTCTCATTCTAAATTCATTCCCCCATCGCCTTAAGTCTCATAGCCGCAGTGGCTGCCTCAAACTTAATCTGTATGTCAATGGGTCAGATATCTAGAAAAGTCTCTAGTGCCTGATGGGGCGTGGTCCTCATCGCTCCGCCTATGCTAAGACAACAACTCTGAACGTAAACCTAACGTTGCACCTTTTCTCCATAACAGCCCACCAAATTATTGAGGCGAAAGTAAGTATTGGTCTAATTACGCTCCTGTAGAGCCAGTGGACTTTCCTCGGATTCTGGCCCCACTTCCAGCCTACGGCCCGTCTACACAACGCCCAACATCTGTGAGCCTTCTCGGTACGCTCCTGAATGTGACACTTCCAATTCAGATTCCTGTACATAATCACACCTAAGTATTTGACCTTGTGGGATATCGAATGGAGGCCACCGTAACGCAGAGGTTAGCATATCCGGCTACGACGCTGAACGTCTGGGTTCGCATCCTAGCGAGAACATCATGAACATTTTCAACGGTGGGATAACCACCTCCTAATGCTGGCGACATTTGGGAGGTACTACACCATTTGGTATGGCTGCCATGTAAAAACTTATACCCAAAGAAGTGTCGCACTGCGGCATGCCTTTCGAACTCGGCTATAAAAAGGAGGCCCCTTATCATAAAGCTTAAACTTGAATCGGACGGCACTCATTGTGAGAAGTTTGCCCCTGTTCCTTAATGGCATGTTCATGGGCAAATTTGCATTTAGAATGGAAATCGTTCCATTGAGGAAACGTGATGCGTCAAATTGACCCACCTTCGTCTTCCTCGTAAACAGGCAGATTTCAGTCTTCTCTGAGTTAACATTGAGATCCCTGGGTATAGCACAGTCATATGCAATATGCAAGACCCTTTCGATCCTAATGCAAAGCTGGTTTAGATGCTTACTCCTAAGAAGTATTATAACATCGTCTGCTTAGCAGTAGGAATCCCTCCTCATGCATCGTCCGTAATAGGTTATTTATGGTGGTCATCCAAAGAAGCGGCAATAAAATGCCCCCCTTCCTCCCTTATATTTATGTCATTGGATCCACAATTTATCCACCAGTTTCTTAGCATATGGTTTATTCAGTCTCTAAGGACCCGGTACTGTTCTAAGGATTGGATCAATGTGTCGGTCCGCTCATTGTTAAAAGCCCCCTCGATGACAATGCATACCACCAGTGTGTACGTTTTGGCATCGAAGGATTCTTTTATTTTATGCACAATCGTCGTGCAGGGCAGTCTCCACCGACCTTCCCTTAACATAGGCATGCTGTTTGTATTTTAGCAGTTCGCTGGATATTCTACTCTTTATCATGGTATCCACAATACGTTCCTTGGTTTTGAGTAGAAAGGATGTAAGGTTTGTAGGCCTGCAAGCCTTTGGTGTCGCATAACTTGCCTTGCCGGGTTTGGATATAAACACCACCCTTGCCTCCTGCCAGGCATTCGGATTATATGCAAGTCATAACTAGGCACGCTGTGAAAAAAGTGACCACATGAGGCGCCAGATAGTCAGCCTTCTTTTGTAGTAACTCTGGAAATATTCCATCATGTCCGGGTGACTTAGACGGTTTGAATCTCCTCAAGGCTTCCTTCACCACAAACCCCGTTATGATAAACCTACGATCAACCTCATTATTCCAAGATTCCAGTGTCTCCGTGAGTCCCGTCATATCCTGTGGAAAATGCGTCTACATCAAAATCCTCAACAAGTCCTCCGTTGTTTCTGCTCTCACTCCCATGTCGTCTGCTAACATTTTAGATTGGACATGGGTTTTTAAGAGAAACTTTTTTATCTTGGCGGCGTCCTTAACGCTTTCAACCTGGTCACAGAAAAGCTTCCACGTTTAGCTGCTCTGGTAATCTTATTGTCTTCTTTAAGCCGGGTTTTTAAGAGAAACTTTTTCATCTTGGCGGCGCCACTAACGCTATCGACCTGGTCACAGAAAAGCTTTTAGGAGACACGTTTTGCTGCTCTGGTAATCTTATTGTCTTCTTTAAGCCGTGTAAAATACACATCCCAATATATTGGGTTGCCCAAAAAGTAATTGCGGATTTTTCATATTGCCGGCGTTGACAAATTTTTTCACAGCTTGTGACTCTGTAATTGCGTTCTTTCTTCGTCAGTTATCAGCTGTTACTTTTAGCTTGCTTTAGAAAAAAAGTGTAAAAAAAGTATATTTGATTAAAGTTCATTCTAAGTTTTATTAAAAATGCATTTACTTTCTTTTAAAAAATCCGCAATTACTTTTTGGGCAACCCAATATATTGGGATGTGTATTTTACACGGCTTAAAGAAGACAATAAGATTACCAGAGCGGCAAAACAACATGCTCTGTTAAAAAGTCTGAGAACCTCTTGCAAATCTCCTCGGTCATCCAGGGTTTTTCTAGGGCTGATTTCCTTTTTCGAAGAGGACAACTATTCACTAGTCGTAATCCTGTTGACATGACTAGTCGTAATCCTGTTGACATGATTTCCTTTCTCGAAGAGGACAACTATCCACTAGTCGCAATCCTGTTGACATTTTCCTCAATGTCTTCTATGCTTGAACAATCTTCTTTAAATTATCTTGTCCAAGTCTTTTTCTGAGTAGTCTTCCGAATTTTGACCAGTTAACTTTCAACTAATTAGGGAAGCTTAATGGGATACGGCGCTGTCCATGTAATTCCAAACCTAATGTAGCAATGGTCAGAGAAGAAATGCTCCATATAGACCCTCCAATCCTGAACCTCATCGATTGGATTTTCTAAACATATTACGCTACAGGCCACCAGAACGCAGTGGTTAGCATGCCCGCCTATGACACTGAACGCCTGGGTTCGATTCCTGGCGAGACCATCAGGAAAATATGTTCAGCGGTGGTTTTCCCCACCTAATGCTGGCAACATTTAGGAGGTACTATGCCATGTAAAAACTTCTCTCTAAAGAGGAGTCGCACTGCGCCCACCGTTCGGACTCGGCTATAAAAAGGAGGTCCCTTATCATTGATCTTAAACTAGAATGGGACGGCACGTTCTGTTCCTTTGTGTAATGTTCATGGGCAAAATTTGCAAAAATTTGCATTGTCACATCTAAAACCTCATCTCCAATCCTATTAACAAAGGTAGCAGTGTTACCAATATTAAATGTTATTAGGTCTTTAGTATTCAAGAATCTCAAAATTAAGTCCATAGAAAAATTTTGATTGAAATTTTTGTCTTAAGAGAATTTAGAAATATTCTATTTTTAGAGAAAATGTTGTCCCACATCTATCTCTTTCTTTGGCATTTTTTTTTGATCTTCAGGTACCATGGTTGGTATACTTAATAAAAAAATTGTAAAAATTACTCATACAACCCACCTACCATAATCTTTATTACTAATACGAACCCTTGCACTACACCAACCATTGCATGAGTAATTAAAATATATATTTTTAATATATTCCCTAATAGTTTACCGATAAATTCAAATTGTTTAAAATATCTAAAAACTTAAGTCTTTAATACAAAGAAAATTACAAGAAATTACTGGCCTAGGTTTTTCCACATTAGTCATTTAATAACCAACTCTATCGAATCATTAAACTTTCCCTTTACTCAGAACCCAAAAACACAACGACAATCAAAGTCGCACACCAAAGACAAAAATCAATTCATGTGTCTTTCAGGCTCCTTAAAATCTTATATTTTCCTTATCATTGTCGTTGTATATGTCCCGCCACTTCACCTTCAAACCTAAAGGTTTGAATTGAGTTGATATTTTGTTTATGCCATAAACCATGTTCGTCATTACCACGAGACCCAATTGCGGGAATTATTTTATATTTCGCCTCGTTTACTTCAATGCAAATCGATCAAACGTCAATAAACTAATTAGAGACATAATCATGGTAAATAATCAATCTTTGGAAATAAAATACCAAAATGTTATCACAATGATATTTTAGTATAGACCATACCCAATGGCTGCTATCGCAAGCGCTATTTTCTTTTTTACTTTTTACTTAACTTCAAAAGTGCTAGGGCATTTTCTTTAAAAATAAAATGACTGCTTTCAGTTAAACCGTCCGGTAGCAAAAAACAAAAAATGTCATGTTGTCATTTCAGTTCTGATAATTTTTTCAAATAAATTGATGGCATTTCATTTCTTTAGAGGGGAGGAAGGTGAAAAAAGAAAACAAATAAAGAATACAAGTATTTTATTTGTATACAAAGTAGTGGCACCTTAATTAAGTTGGAACAAGAAAATAGGTTACTTTTGAAGATAAAAAAAAAGACAACAGATGATAACAAGGAAAAGGTTTAAGACTCTTATAAAGAATTATTGTTAGAGGGAATGGGGGATATTTAAAACACCTTAAAGGTGGGCTTTGGTATGACAGCTATATCAGGTTATGGGCCAACTAAACCCATATTTGACATAGCTGTTGGAAGTCATAACAAAACACTTCTTGCAAAATTTCACCCAAATCGGATAAGAATTGCGCCCTCTAGTGGTGGAGGAAGTCAAGACCCCAGTAAGATTTATATGGCAGCTATATCGGGTTATGCACCGATTTGAATCATACTAAGCACAGTTGTTGGAAGTTATAACAAAACACCTCATGCAAAAGTTCGTCCAAATCGGATAAGAATTGCGCCCCATAGAGGATGAGGAAATCAAGACCTCAGATAGGTCTATATGCCAGCTATATCAGGATATGGATCGATTTGGATCATAGTGAGCATAGTTGTCGGAAATCATAACAAAACACCTCATGCAATATTTCAGCCAAATCGGATAAGAATTGCGCCCTCTAGTGGCGGAGGAAAACAAGACCTCAGATAGGTTTATATGACAGCTATATCAAAACATGGACCGATATAGCCCATTTACAATCCCAACCGACCTACACTAATAAGAAGGATTCATGCAGAATTTCAAGCGGCTAGCTTTACTCCTTCGAAAGATAGCATGTTTGTTGGAAGTCATAACAAAACACCTCATGCAAAATTTCAGCCAAATCGAATAGGAATGGCGCCCTCTAGAGGCTGAGAAAGTCAAGATCCAAGTTCGGTTTATGTGGCAGCTATATCAGGTTATCGATCGATTTGAACCATACTAAGCACAGTTGTTGGAAGTCATAACAAAACACCTCATGCAAAATTTCAGCCAAATCGGATAAGAATTGCGTCCTCTAGAGGCTGAGGAAGTCAAGACCCCAGATAGGTTTATATGACAGCTATATCAGGTTATGGATCGATTCGGTCCATACTTGGCACAGTTGTTGAAATTCATAACAAAACACATCATCCAAAATTTCAGCCAAATCGAATGGGATAGCGCCCTCTAGAGGCTGAGGAAGTTAAGACCCAAGACAGCTATATCCGCTTATGGATCGATTTGGACCATACTTAGCATAGTTATTGGAAGTCATAACAAAACATCTCATGCAAAATTTCAGCAAACTCGGATACGAATTGTGCCCTCTAGAATCTCAAGAAGTCAAGATCCAAGATCGGTTTATAAGGCAGATATATCAAAACATGGACCACTATATCCCATTTACAATCCCAACAGACCTACACTAATAGGAATAGGGCTTAACTCCTTCGAAAGTTAGCGTGCTTTCGACAGACAGACGAACGGACGGACATGGCTAGATCGACTTAAAATGATATGACGATCAAGAATATATATACTTTATGGGGTCTCAGAGAAATATTTCGAGGAGTTACAAACAAAATGACGAAATTAGTATACCCCCATCCTATGGCGGAGGGTATAAAAATAAAGCCTTCATAACCATCATGCATTATTACACTATTAAGTTGTTATAACTGAACCTTAAATTTTCTTTCTGGTACCAACCTTAAAAATATCGGAATTCGATGCCGGAACACTCTACTTTAAACTCGACTATAAAAAATAAGATCCTTCAAAATTAAGCTAAACATAATCATGCAACATTCGTCGTAATGGTAATAGTTTTCCTTTCTTTCAATCAAATATAACATATATACGTATGTTGGCAATACCATCAAACAAGCCACCTGCACTTTCCTACCCTCAATATAAATAGTACCTGTATATGTTGAAGCTTTATTTCGTTTATGCTCATTTCGCTTTGCCAATATTAATTCCACAAACCGGCTTTGGCTTTGAGATATCAATAGCTGATATTCAATAGAATGTTTGGCCAAACGTTGTGGCGTCTCTCAGTCTACTTTATTAACCTATTTTTTGGACTTGCCAACATGTGAATATTCTCACATTTGGAAATTCGAGTATTAAGTTATTCAATACCCCTAAAGTTGACAGCAGACCCAATGACATAGTTTTGGCGACAATGTGTCTAAAAATATATTCACATGGACTAATATGTTAGTCTTTAGTGTGATCAGATGTATTTCACAAAGATACAAAAACACCAATATTAAATTTCCCATGAAGGAACAGGGGATATTTGTCACATATCAATGAGTTTAATTCAATTAAAGCTGAAGCTCAATGATAAGGACCCTCCTTTTTTTATGACGAGTCTGGACGGCATCCCGGTTAGCGACACCACTCGGTAGAGAAGTTTTAATACGGCAGTGTACCTCACCAATGTAGCCAGCAATTTGAGTACCATTTTCTGCTAAAAATAAGTGCTGATGAAGTTTGGCATTACAAGGATGGATATATCAATGATATTTTGATCGAAACTCAAGCTTAATTGATGCGATGCTCATCTTTAAAATCATTGGAAATTTTCCGAAAAAAATTGAATTTTGATAATTAAAAAAAAAAAATACAAATGAGAACGAAATCGTTGGAAAACCCCAAATTTCTAACAACATTAAATTTTGCTTATTATAATTTATGAAATACAAGTGACAACTAAGTCTGCCTAATAAACCACATTAAAAAAAAAAAAATTAAATAGAAACAAAATTTCATTTAAAAAAATATTTTTAAGGAAATTTTCAAAATAATAATGTAAAATTGAATGTTAATCAAAAATAGCATTAAAAGTCCTGAAACTTTCTTTAAAGTCAAGCATATACCAAATTTTCATATTGTATGGTATAGAAATTCGGTATACTTTTGTTTATTTTTCTTTCGAGTTAAACTCATTAATTGAAAGTTATTTTTAATGGAAAAAGGAAGCCAGAGGACATCAAACACCAACTATAGTATTTTGTGTTTCGACCCTTGGCAGAGGTCTCATCAGATACCTTTTGGTGTGAAAATCTGATGACAATGTGGCAAGGGCCCCAATGATCGGATATACAGGCAGCTTGGCAACAACACATCTGCCTTATTATTATAGAAGGTTTTAGCTTTTCTACGTTTCTAAAAAAAAGAAGCATTTAGGTCCGATGCTACTACAGCTGGATATTATGAAAATATGGTATGAAAAAATAAAATTGGACAAAACCTTAAAAAACACAAATTTGTCCTAATTTTTTTAATTCCCTATTCCTCACTAAAACATAAAATTTTAAAAATCACAAATTTGAAAAAAAAATTCTATTATTATGAAATTTCGACTAAATTTTCCTTGTAAATCGAAATTTCACGAAATTAAAAAAAAAAAATAATTTTTTTGGTTTTTTATCTAATTTTTTACAGTTTGCAATGTGCGTCCAAGATTATGTCAATATATGCGAGTTAATGTATATTCCATCTTCGGACTAATTTCGTAGTGAAGATAAAAAGAAGATCAGAGTTAGTGAAATATTTTTTACACCGCTTAAGAAAGCCCATTGGTTTAGTTTTATAAATAGCACTCATATACCTATATTCATTGACCTATTTACATTTAAACAAATAAAAGCATGCTAAGTTCGGCCGAGTGGAATCTTGGGAACCCACCCACATGGATTCTACTAAAAATTTATACAAAATAAATTTAGTTGAAGGGTATAATTTTATACTATTGGGTTGCCCAAAAAGAAATTGCGGATTTTTTAAAAGAAAGTAAATGCATTTTTAATAAAACTTAGAATGAACTTTAATCAAATATACTTTTTTTACACTTTTTTTCTAAAGCAAGCTACAGAGTCACAAGCTGTGAAAAAATTTGTCAACACCGACTATATGAAAAATCCGCAATTACTTTTTGGGCAACCCAATACATCACTTCAACTATTTTTCTTTATCTATACTAGAGATGTGCACGTGAGTCGTGATTATTCGTGTCACGCATGAGTCACGTGAGTCGTGAGTGAGATCCAAATCTAATCACGAAATCGTGAGTGAACGTGATTGAATGAAAATGTGTGAGTAAAATTGTTTCGTGAGCTTACGTGAACGTGAGTCGATCACGCACGTGCACATTTCTAATTTATATTACCTACATCAAGCGAAGATGGAATATTACTCGCATGTAAGGGGTGCTCCGAACTCATCCTTGGAGCTAATCGACTGTATCCAGAGGAGGGCGATGGAGTTGATGGGAGACAGTACGGTATCCAACTCTTTTGTTCCCTTAAACACCATCGGAATGTGGGATGCGTGGCACTGTTCTATCGTTACTTGCATGGCGTGTGTTCCACCGCTTCCTCCTTCTTATTCCTGACATAAGGTTGATCGTCAGCAACGAAAGACTGTCTCAGAATTCGCACCCATTTGTGATAGATGGGCAGCTGAGCAGACAATGCACTACAGAGATAATTCCTTTTTCGCTCGTACTCTTCGTAGGTGGAATCGACTTCCGGCTAATGTCTTTCCCACCAACTACTACATCCATAGATTTAAGACGAAGGCCAATAAATACTACTCACTCTTTTCCCCCCTGCATTTCCCAACTTTCCATCCGCCAACACAATACATCAACATTTAAAGGGGACACCCCTGTGTATTGGAATATAAAAAAAAATCGGCTTAAAATGTACAAAAATTTTTCACATCTAACCTGCAAAAATTTTTCACATCTAACCTGCCACAATTTTTCACATCTAAATTTGGTATATAAAGCACTTTTTTAAACTCCGTACACCCAACCAAGCTAATTACGGCACAGATAGGTCCATAAATTGATATAGCCTCAACGTAATCCAATAACCCAAACTGGCATATTGAGCAAAATTTTAATCAAATTTTTATTCGATTCAAATTTTTATCCGATTAAACTGCAAATTTGGTACATGGTGTAATTCATGACCTCAGCCACAAAACAAAACCGTCATGATAGGTCCATTAGCAAGATTTATTAAGGATGTAAATTACATTACTGTTAAAGTTCGTGGTAGGGGGTACCCATGACTCACACCTGCCATATACAAGCCTTTTATTTCATTTTTATTTATTTTCCTATTCGTTTTGTTCTCATTTTCTTCTTATATTTTGATTTTAAATCATCTTTAATCCAATTCAATTTTACTATAAGAATGTATGTACATATATCAGATCAATAATATTTCACAATTTTGTTTGTTGTCTCCTTATACGAGTACACACAGCTGTTTTTGCAATCCACATTCTTTGCTGTTTTATTTGTTTACACTTTTTTCCCTCTATGATCTCTCTTCTGTGGGTTTGATACCCTCCCTCGCCAACTGCAACAACATTCAACGAGTCACTCACTAACCAACCTTCTGGCAATTGGTTGTTGTTTACGCTAATTCTTCTTGTTGTGATTAATCCAAAGGTTGGTTGTTGCTTTTGTTGTTCGACTATTCTAATGGTAGGGTGTTAATTTTGCAAATTACCTGGGCTAAATTGGAAACATTGGCACTTTGTTGTTATGTCATTGGTGCTGGCCCCCATAAACATGGGGAGTTCAAAGAATTTTTCATACTCTGGATCGACATAGACACTGCTGCGGCGACTGCTTAAATGTTCCATATCCTTGAGAATGAGCATTTTGCCCACCATTTTGTCAAGATCGTTTCTCTCCTTCATAGTTCAGGCTGAATTTCGTACGAGTAACAAGAAGATAGGGAAATTTCTTGGGTTTAAAAAAAAATTCTTTTCTTTCGTTTTTTTTCCCTCTTTTATTTTGGTTTTTCCTCACAGCCAAACAATAACAACCGTTTTGAGTTGAGATTTGTTGTTGTTGTTTCAATAAGTATAGCTTAAATATTTATTGATTATGATTTAATATTTTTTTTTTCCTTTTTGTTAGTTACGTTTTATTGGACTCGAGTATTTGTTAAGAATAAAAGCTCTTTTTTCACTTTACATAATTTTTTTTCACAATTTCTATCGCTTTAAAGTTGTAGCAGGGGCGATTAAAGCAATTGTAAAGTAAATACTTGTTGTAACTGATTTTATTTCTTTTTGCACATTTTGTCACAATTTGTATTTATTTTTCTGGCTACCGAAACATATGTAAAATTATAAAATTTCCTTTAGATTATTAAGATTTCACGATTTTCCAAAGACAACTTCTTGTTTTTTCCCCACTTGTTTTTTTTTTCTTTTTCTTCTTCTTTGGTTAAATGAATATCACAGCCACCTCAAGAAAAAAAAAATAGACGACCACCGCCGCACATGCACAATTCTTGCTTTGATTTTTCTTTATCTATTTTCTTTCTTTTATATACCCTCTTTACTCATTAGCGATTTTTCTTTAATACCTTCGACAGACGCTTTTCTTGAAAAGTTGTGGGGAAATTTTCTTTACTCACTCCGATGATCAGTTGACGAGAACGAATGACGACTGAATGATTACAGCAAATATTGACCGGCATTTGTTGGGTACCAAAAATAAATACCCCTGCTTAGCAGTCTATAGGTGAAAAGAAAGCTTTTCATGGTGAGCATCTAAATGAGATTAATACTCTGTGAATACTGAGAGAGAGAGAGAGAGAGCGAGCCAACGAGCCCACTTTGGAGATTTCCCAAGTAATGATGGCAAGAGATTGGAAGTGAGAGCGTAAGAGACATAAACACACAAATACCCCTCAATAAAAAGTAATGTATACAAAGAATATAAATCCAACAACAGACGATTGTTGTTATATTAAGGGATCAGTGATGCCAATTGCTTTAAAAAGCAGCTACTCGAAGCACATTGGCAGCTAATAAAAAAAAATCACAAAATATAGTAACAAGTTATGAGTATTCGATTCGAGTAAAGTAATAATTGTCCATAGGATTTATTAATAAATCATCCGAGTTAATTTTTTGTGATTTACAGAAATCTCTGTTAGAAGATTTTTAGCAAGATTCTTTGGCAATCCAAAACGTTTGCAGGGTTAAGTAATCATGCTTTTGTCTAACAGCATATTATAGCATGTATTGCATTTGCATCACGGTATCACAAAAAACGCACTTTATTCTGTTTGATTTCTAGACTCTTTTAGTTGACATTAACAGGGAAATTAGTTAGTTGCAGGGGCATTTCGCTTCTAAACATCATACATCAGCGAAAGATCCCATCCGCCTTCACCTTGCCTTGGTTCGAGTAAAGTTCTTAATTCTTTAACCAAATCAAGGTGGAGGCGGATGGGATCTTTGGCTGTTGTATGAAAAACTCTGACCCCTTGCTGATCTCTTCGGTTTATCTGTACCAATGAGGAGACGAAACTGTTTAATGAGGCAGTGCGAAACCCCCAGGATACGGCCGATCTTGGGTTGCAGTGACAATGCGCAACACTCACAATGGGGAAGTATGGACATCAACAAGAGATGGGAGTCGATTGCCAGGCCTGTTCGGGTTTTCGAATTCGCAAAACAAAAAAAAATGTTCTGCCTATATTTTTTTAGGCCTTCTTCTTTTATAACGTGTTTTTGGACAAACAAAACGTGTCTGGCTAGGGTTAGGTAAGAGTGACAGTCCTTTACAGACTCACTTAGGCCTCTGGTGGGAATCGAACCCACGACATCCGCACTGGCAATCCGAGCACGCTATCAACTTGTCTACCGGGCTAATGTGAATTTTGAACTCCGACCTGAGTGTTTATAATATTGTTAATGTTCTGATTTCCAGATTTTTAATAGGTCAGAGATGATAGACATAACTTTGACGAATCTCGATGACTCTATTTTAAGGTATTGGAGAGTGTCTGAGAAGGACACATAGATATATCTTTTTCGGATCCTAGATTTATCTTCTTCGATCTGATGTTGTCTCTGGGCTAGGTCTCAACAATACAGGAAGTCCAGAAAAACCAACTGAAACCGCGAAGAGCGTTGGAACAAAGCTTAGGACGATAAACACCTCGCTTACTGAGAGAAAGAAGCTTGAATTGTAACCATGTTGAGTAGTTATGGGAAGAATTGTTCTCTGACAAAACCGAGTAAGAGATCGCAAACTGTTTGGAGAAACGAAACTTGAGGTGACTTAAACAGACTACGAGGACTGCGTGTGGACTGAGACCTGTACAGGGAGTCCTCAAACAAGTAAAAGAGTGAAATGAAATCGTCCAAGAATGGTCATCGGTCTTTTTTTTGCGAATCGATAGAGGGAGTGCATGAGTTCTCCAGTAATCCGCAGATTGCTATCCAAGGATTCGAAAACTAACTGTAAGAGATCACGAATCCTGGACGCAATCTTGCTCTGAGACTCTCGAGCTACTAGCTGCTACGCACTTTCCTGAGTGCTCGGACATGGCCGGTGCGTCATTTAACCCAAATGGTATCAATGTGTCTCTGGCACAACATAGTCGATTCCTGATTCACTGTCCGAGGTTGAGCTCATGATAACGGAGGAGAAGATAGTTTGGGCGTTGAATTCGTTTAAACTCTATAAGTTGCTATGCTGCAAAGGGCAGTACCGATTGTCATACGATTACTGGAGATGATTTTTAGGAGTTGCGTTTTGCTGGGCTACGTATCGACTGGGTGCCGGGAGATTAGGTTGGTTTAGAGTGCCCTTTATGATGAGTTTCGCTTCAACGGGGGGAATTTTGTAATAGGCGCTATCACTTTGGCGACCTTCTTGGACATAGTAGGGGCTATTAATAACGTGAAGTTGAGGTCCATACATGGCGCTCAGGTGAGCATGGAGGCCCCTTCTATTTTGGAAAATTAGGTTGGTATGATAATGAAAGACCGGATTATCAACGCATCACTGGCAGAAGGCTCAATGAGGAAGATTGTCATAAGAGGAACTTCGCAAGGAGTTTTATCTCATCTATCGTGGCTTTTGGTGATCAATACGATTCTGAGGTCTTTCGAGAGGGAGAGAGTGAAGATCGCTGCCTACGCAGACGACATCGTGATCATGGTAGGTGGCCGTTTTCTCTACTATTACGGACGTCTTTCAGGGAGTTTTGAGAAAGCTGTCCGCATAGGCGGGGGCCAACGGGCTTAACATAAATCCCAGAAAGACTGAACTGGTCCTTTTTACCAGGAGAAGGAAGCTAAGATGGGGTAGAGCTACCGCTCTCTCCGAAGACCAAGTACTTGGGAGTGATTATTGTCTAGAAACTAAGTTGGAGAAGAAACATCGAAAAAAGAATCAAAAAGGGACGGAATGAGCACTACTACAGTCTCAACTTGACAGGAAGGAGTAGGGGGCTGAGTCTGAGGACGGTGCACTGGATGTTTACGGCGGTCGGTCGGCCAATTCTAACCTATGTCTGGTGCGGCATAAAGCTCTGGATAACTGTGCTCTTTGCAGGATGATAGAAAAGGTACACGATACCGCGGCAGTGCTAATATCTAGGGCAAGTTCTGGGTCTTATGCTTTAGCACCTGACTAGCTCAGTCTCAGTGGTGGTCCTCTTATTAGAGCCATTCTTCTGCTACGCGGGGAAATGGGGTTGCCGCGATATATAAATTATAAGAGGCGCGATTGATTATATACCAGGGAAGTTCTTCCTTGTTAATGGGTTGAAATTCGTTTTCCCGAAAAGGTATTTCTTGGTTAGGGGCACCCCGCCCTTCCCGGGACCCTCTGTATATATATTAATCCGAATCGCTTAATCCTTGTGTATTGCTTGAAATGAAATTTCTACTTTTTAGATAGAGATATGCTACAAGGTGAAGCTACCGTAGCTTAGAAGTTAGCATGTCCGCCTTTGATGCTGATCGCCTGGGTTAAAATTCCGGCCAGAACAATAAAAAAAACATTAAAAAACTTGCCGGCAACATTTGTTAGGTACTATGACATTGAAAAACATCTCAATAATGAGGTTCGCACAGCGGCACGCAGTTTTTGACGGACAGTAGAACAATAGTCAAGGTAAAAAATCAAATCGTGCAAAATTGAATGGATTCTGAAATTTACATGACTTCCAAATATTTTTGTCATTCAAGTCAATACTTATACAGCTCCCCTGTACATCTTTCCTTTAATACATATAAATATTTTAGATTACAACATTGACAACATTGTTTATGACTGCCTAATGGAAAATGCAGTGCACGTGATTTGCATAAATTCCCCACAAAATCGTGAGAGAATGAGAAATACCCATACACACATAAACATTCAAACTACAAAAAGCGAATGAGAGCAAAAAGGCCAAGAAAAACCATTCGATCAGATAGTTGAGTTAGCTTGACAAACAGCTGATTTCTCAATCATCCTCATCATAAACAACGTCGCACAGTAGCCATTGTTATCATTGACGTTGATGTTGACGCTAACGTCAGCGTCGCCGTCAATTTGCAGTTGTAACGGCCATAGAGCAATAACATTTGTTTATATTCGAAGGCTTTTCTGATAGCTATGTGAGTGTGTGTTGTTTATACATGCAAATTAGTTGATATTTAACAACAATAATTGCATAGCTGAAGAAATTTTCTATAGAAAAGCCAAGCATAGACATTGTGAGAAAATAAAAATGCTAACCTTTGGGCTATAGTAAATATTGGAAGTTGGAAACGAAATGGCAATGTATGAAACAAATGAATGAAGCTTCTAAGGGATCAAAAAGTCACAAAGTGGGACTGTTTAGGGGCTAGAAATATTTATAGAACTATAGGAGCTGTACTAAGCGTGAGTGTTCAATACCATAGGTATAGTCTACATACCAATTTCATGCAAATCAAGATATATTCAAGGCTTCTATGAGCTCCAATCAAGTCAAACCGACGATCTCTTATAAAGGAGCTATAACTTAATATTGACCGATATGGTCCAATGACCTGCATCTTAATGATTTTTTGCAAGTGGATAATTTCGTTTGAACGCCATTGTTATTTCAACAGTGGGACAATCGGATGGACTTAATTAGTTCGACTTAAAATATCAACACGATCAAGAATATTTATGAGATCGCAAAACGATATTTTGAAGACTTGCCAACGAAATGACGTGATAAGTGTCTTATTGTAGTGTATATAAAAAACCGTATACGAGAAGTGAAAACCAATGTTGGGAACTTTGCTAACTTTATTAATAAAAATATGAAAAGATATATTATTTCAAAAAGTTTAAGAATTCGATTGACATAAAATTTTCGAAAACATTTTATTTTTACTTTAGTTATTTTTTCAACAAGGTGGATTTGAGCTTAATGACCGTGAGAATTACATTAAGCGACAAGATTTGATTATTGAAAAGTTACTGAAAATAAATTGCCTGCTTTCGTTTCGAAAGGTGGCAAACTTTCTTGTCCACTACCATCGCTTTGCTCATATCCACATGATTATTAAGACTCCCAGCAATGTATCTCCTTTTTGTGATACTTATTCAACATCCTTTGTAATTGGCATATGTGATGCTGAAAGACCACAGAGACAACATCCCTGCTTACCTGCAGGTCAATATATCATTCATGAAACTTTTTCAAATCTGTCTCTAACAACATTATTCTCTATTTTCTGGCAGTTGCAATTTTATGCGAGATTCATATTCTACTGCTAAATACCTTTCATTTGATACCCATATAGTCCCAGTCGATAAATGTGCCGGTTTGGGTGGGGCGTTCCCCGCGATTGTCTGACCCAATTTTCTTAAGAGATTGGTGTTTTTATAACACATATGAAGATTGTCAACAAAATATCGCTTAAATCGGTGAACTAATCTCCGAGATCCGATTTGTTCTGAATATTAAGGTAAGTGGAGGGTCCCGTTCTCCCTTCAGATATACAAAAAATTAAGTGCTCTATTTACACCGTGGGGCTCAACTCTACATTGCGTGAAAATTTCAAATCGGCTAAGCCGTTTTTTAGTCTATACGAAGCATACAAACAATTAACCGTAACAAGATTTCGTCTAAATTAGATTTTCACACCAAATTTCATAGACCTTTCATATGAACGCCAATATAGTATCGGTATGCCCTTTTCGGGATATTTTTGTGGGTAATTTTGCCCTATTGACCTCAAAATATCACACTTGACTCGTGCTGTTTTCTGAAAAACCTTTATTTTGAGACCCATCGTACAATCTGATTGACCTGTTTGGGCCTTTTTGTGGTGTTGCGGCCCCAGATGATTGATATTGAACAATTATATCAGGTTTCTCTCTACACTTGAGTGCCATATTGTCCCAATGGGCCCACATGTCAATTGGGAGAAATTTTTAGGGGTTTGGACGGTCCCCAGACTATTGGGGAAACATTTTTATAGCAGATTCGTACTCTACTTCCAAATACCTTTCATTTGATACCCATATGGTCACAATCGGTAAGCGTGCCCGTTTTGGTGGGGCCTTCCCCCCGGTTGCCTGACCCAATTTTTTTAGGTGATTGGTGTTTTTGTAAAAATGAATAAGTTTGCCAACAAAATATCGCTTAATCGGTGCACTAAACTCCGAGATCCGATGTATTCAGAATATAAGGTAAGGGGAGGGTCCGTTCACCCTTTGGATATCAAAAACCTAAGTACACTATGTTCACCGAGACGAGGAGGCCACCGTAGCGCAAACATTTGCATGTCTGCCAATGATGCTGAACATCTGAGTCCAAATCACGGCATGAACATCACAAAAATTTTCAGCAGTGGTTATCCCCTTACTAATGCTGGTTACATTTATGTGGTATCCTGACATGTTAAAACTTCTGCACCAAGTGATGTCGCTATGGGGCACCCCGTTTGGACTCGGCATAAAAAAGTAGGCCCCTTATCATTGAGCTTAAAGTTGAATCGGATAGTTTACCCCTGTTATTAAAGGGAATGTTCATGGGCAACCTTGCTTTGCTAAAACGAGACCGGCGATTCGGAACGTGCTCCCAGATCGTCAAATGAACAACCTGGCAGTAAATGCAAATCCCTTTCATGGCAACGCAATCATAGTTAAGGACATAGGAAGGGACTCGCACGTCGTATGATGAATCGAGTAGACTGTCGGAAAAACAACTAAAATGCTATGGTTCCAGGCCAGTGCAATAGGAATAGGCTATTAAGGGAAAGTAAGAAGGATATCAGTACGGTTATCGGGGTCTACATGTGGCACATAGTATTGCAGACGCACCTATTACAGAAGATAGTACGTCTAGCGAGGCTGAGTGCAAGTCATGTGGAGAGACAATCAGACTTTGGAGCATTTCCATAAAAAAGATTGCTACTGTAATTGCTATTTATAGAGTTTTAGCTCTCCCGATAAAGATGGGCTGGCTATTGAGCACTTCCTATGGCTATGTCCAGATTTTGCAAGGAAAAGCCCCCAAAGTTTGGGATCATTTATTAAACCGGAAAAGGCCGAAAAGCTCTAGAAGATGGCATAGGTCTGGGGTAGACCTAAAGTTTTGAACCTTAACACAGAGAATACTTAAATTTGGCTGTTTACGAGGAAGACGAAAGTGGGCGATTAGGGCCGCAAGGTTTCCTCAATAGAACGGTTGCGATGTCTGATAAGGCCAAGTACTTGAAAGTGATTTGCGATAGCAAACAGAAGTGGAAGTTTCACATCCAGGAGCATACTGAAAAGGCTCAAAGATGTTGGGCACTATGTAGACCGGGGACGTAGCAAGGTGGGGGGCTATCGGGTCTCAATCTGAGGCTCTGAAGAAGCGCTACTATACCAATACTAACACACTTATAACAAGGTAGTTTGGTGGACGGCGAAGGAGAAGAAGTGCAAAGTAAAGACATTTCAAAAGGTTCAGAGAATATGTTCACTCCTACTAGGGCAATGAAAACAGTTCTACATCATATAGCTTAAGTGTGAGGCTATGCGACTTAAGACGGTGGAAGAGTGGAAGATGGGTGCCGGTCATTACATGGAGAGTTAATCGAGGCGACGATTGAGACCTGGTTAGACTGGAAGAGGTTTCTGATCGGATACCTGAAACGACACTTGTTGTCCGGTACGAGACACTGTTTCCAGCGACACAGTCATAGATTGACCGAACTCTAGTATTGTCATCAGGTAGGTCATGCTACACGGATGAATTAAAGCGTGAAGACAGACCAGGTCGGAGCGTCTTCATTGACGATTCATAGACTGATTTCAGTTTTCAGCCACCTGACCAAAACAAAATCGCACAGGCGTAAAGCAGGGCGATCAAGAAATGCGTCGGGTGGTATAACGCGAGGAAGTCAAGTGTTATCTTTACGTATAGTAAGTCGGTCATTAGGGCTAGAACAACCAAGACGCTAACATCACAGATATTATTCGAGAGTAAGGAGACTAACGGCTTTTCTGAAGTTGGCATGATCCGCATGGTTTGGATGCTGAACCATATCGAAGTAAGGGGGAGAAAGTCAGCGAATGCCATTAATGAAAATGATGATTGATAGGCTTTCCAGGCAAGACTGCGGAGTGTAGCCCTCGACTCTAAGTATAAGTTGGATTATCGGAGTCGAGTCGGAGTACCGGCTCAATACTGCCACCCCGGCCTCAGAAACGCGACTCCGGTCGGCGACGCAGTCTGAGTTAATGAGTCGGCGAGGAGCTCGCATACAGCACTGTGGTGAAGTGAAACGGTCAGAGGTAAAACGAAAATTCTATGGGAATCCGCAACATGAGCCTA
Organism: Stomoxys calcitrans; assembly: GCF_963082655.1. Taxonomy (NCBI): domain Eukaryota; kingdom Metazoa; phylum Arthropoda; class Insecta; order Diptera; family Muscidae; genus Stomoxys; species Stomoxys calcitrans. The sequence goes on from NC_081554.1 coordinate 29,552,681, forward strand.
CTACTAAGGGGAAGTAGCAAAGAGGATATTACGGCTTTCCCTATCAATACGAGACACATAGGCTTACGGGCACACTTATGCAGATTAGGTGCGGCAAGTGACAGCATGGGTAGGGCATGCCAGGAAGATGATGAGACGTTGAAATATTTCCTATGACAATGACAGCACTGTGGTGAAGTGAAACGGTCAGAGGCAAAACAAAAACTCTTTGGGGTCCGCATCATGAGCCTACTACTGAGGGGAAGTAGCAAAGAGATCATTACGGCTTTCCATATCAATACGGGACAAACAGGCCTACGGACACACTTATGCAGATTAGGTGCGGCAAGTGACAGCATGGGTAGGGCATACCAGGAAGATGATGAGACGTTGAAATATTTCCTATTTCAAACCGTTCAAAGCTTTGGAGGCCAATAGCAGCTAATATTTCCCTCAATCATTACACCAACCTCGTAGCCTATATGATAAGTATCATCATACGAGCATAGGCTCAAATGCAATAACAATCGCCCCACAAATACATTTTGTTTTTTTTTTTTTTAATAACGTTTAATGCTTTTTTTGCAAAAAAAAATGGCAACAATAAACAGCCAACGCAAATGAACGACAACGTACAAAAAAAAGCTTTAATTTGGTTAAAATGATTCAATTTGCCTTTATTTTGTTTGTTTGCATTCCTAATTTTGTTCACACCACAAAACGCGAAACAAAAAAATAATTTCGATGGTGAATAATGGATAAAAACAAAAGACAAACAAAACAACTACCAGACAACACAACATTAGAGAATCTAAGGAATAATTTATAGATTCTTTGGCCATATTGTCAGCAGCCACAACCAACAAGTGGCTGGTCATGTTTTTGGATGTTCAAAGACATTGTGGCCAATACGTATTTCAATACCCCCATAAAAGCTAATCAATCTAGGGGAAATTCATAAATTTAAAGTGAAAAATGTTGGCCATATGGCTAACAATTATTTTAATTTAAGTTAAACGCTAAGTATTTGCCAATAATTCCTTACAGGTTTTTCCACTTGAGTTTTGGGGGAAATTTCTAAAGAAAAATTGTTGATGACTCTTTGATGATACTTGGCAAAAAGACAACAACAAATGAATCAAGTGAAATGACAAAGAATTTCAATGGCCATGGTCAAGGAAAATCCAGTCATATTCTGGTATAAGATGATGTTCAAGTGCTTTGGCATAAAGAAATTCATAATTAAATGTGAAAAATCTGCAATAAATTTCATGAATTAGTCAGATATAAAGGATGACTAAACCCAAACTAAAATGAAAGGTTTTGCCTGCACAAAAATTAAATAAAATAAAATAAAATAAAATTAAATAATATAAAATAAAATAAAATAAAATAAAATAAAATAAAATAAAATAAAACAAAATAAAAATAAAATAAAATAAAATTAAATAAAAAAAATAAAATAAAATAAAGTAAAATAAAATAAAATAAAATAAAATAAAATAAAATAAAATAAAATAAAATAAAATAAAATAAAATAAAATAAAATAAAATAAAATAAAATAAAATAAAATAAAATAAAATAAAATAAAATAAAATAAAATAAAATAAAATAAAATAAAATAAAATAAAATAAAATAAAATAAAATAAAATAAAATAAAAAAAATAAAATAAAATAAAATAAAATAAAATAAAATAAAATAAAATAAAATAAAATGAAATAAAATAAAATAAAATAAAATAAAATAAAATAAAATAAAATAAAATAAAATAAAATAAAATAAAATAAAATAAAATAAAATAAAATAAAATAAAATAAAATAAAATAAAATAAAATAAAATAAAATAAAATAAAATAAAATAAAATAAAATAAAATAAAATAAAGTAAAATAAAATAAAATAAAATAAAATAAAATAAAATAAAATAAAATAAAATAAAATAAAATAAAATAAAATAAAATAAAATAAAATAAAAATAAAAATAAAAATAAAAATAAAAATAAAAATAAAATAAAATAAAAATAAAAATAAAATAAAAGAAAATAAAATAAAATAAAATAAAATAAAATAAAATAAAATAAAATAAAATAAAATAAAATAAAATAAAATAAAATAAAATAAAATAAAATAAAATAAAATAAAATAAAATAAAATAAAATGTATATGTATGTATATCGCTTGACTAACAGTATGACAATATAAATGCCTTTATCTGAATCTCACATGATCTCGATTGGCCTATGAAATCGCTCGAAGGGTTAAGGGTCATTTAAGTTTGGATGTTAGATGTACTCCATACTCGATTAAAAGACTTTATTTGAGCCCGATATTCTCATGATATCCGATTTTGGGGTGATTTCGGGAGTGAGGTGGTGCCCCAGACACTTGACCCTGGAAATATATCAGCACCGTGCTCTAATCTCAAATACCATTTATTTGAACCCCATATTGCCATTGCCCTCAAAATTGCATATCAAATTCGTTTTCTAGTCTCAAATACTTTTCAATTAAAGCTCTTATTTCAAAAGTCAAGAAATATGTCTGGTTTGAGGTATGGGCCCTAAAAACTATCAATATATAGCTTCGCTATCTTTAAGACTTAAATTATCATGGTGAGCAAATACGTCCTATCTGGGGGTTGTTATGAGGGTGGGACGTCCCCTAGACAGTTGGTCCCGAATTTTGATATCAGATTCGTGGTCTACTTCCAAATAACTTTAATTTGAGCCACATATGATTCACATAGACGCCAAACATGACCGGTTTGGGGGGTGTATTCGGCAATGGGGCGCCCACTCAGTGACTTGTCCCTGAAAATATATATCAGATTCGTGTTCTACTCTAAAATACCTCCTATTTGAGCCCCATATTGCAATGGTCAGCAAATACATCCTATTTGGGTGGTGTTATGGGGGTAGGGTGGCCTCAAAGACGCTTTTTCTGAATATTGATATCAGATTCGTGTTTTACTAACAAAGACCTTTCATTTGAGCCCCATATTGATATGGTCGCAAATTTTTCTTCTTTGGGGGTGTTTTTGAGAAGGGGCGGCCCCCCAAACACTTGGACCCACATTTGGATATCAGATTCGTATTCTACTCGCAAATACCTTTCATTTGAGTCCCATATTGCTATGGTCGGTAAATATGTCCGATTAAGGGGGGTTTTGGGGGGTTGGGGTGGTCCCCCATACACTTGGTCCGACAATTGGATATCAGATACGATTTCAAATCTTAAATACCTTTCGTTTGAGTCTCATAGTGTCGTGATTGGTCTTCATATATATTTGATAGGTTTTGGAGTGGGGCAGCCCCCCTAGGTACCTCATCCGAAATTTGGATACCAAATTTTTGTTTTCAGGTTACTCTATAAGAGAGCTAACAAAATTTCGCATCACCCATCCCCAAGATCTGGCGTTTCTGAAAATTAGAGTAAGGCGAAGGGTTCACCCCCTCTTCAGATATCAAAAACGGTAGTACCCTTTTTTCACCACGATCATTATGCACCATCTGTGAAAATTTCAAGAAAATCGGTTTAAATACATTTTTATATATAAGAAGATTAAAATATTGGCGCTGAATTTGCCCATTTTTTTGTTTTTGTTTAATTCCAATTCTCCTTAAATCGACCACACCGGGATTTCCTCCTTTTCATCTAATTGCTTTATTCGATATATTTTCGGCCTTTGTCAATTAATCTTTGTTAACCTTTGTCAACCATTAATCGTTTGTGGCTTTTCGAGAACTCATAGAAATCGTTGGCTTTGGCCTAAGTAATAAGTCACGAAGTTCTATTTTCACTCAA